>NW_008358387.1:4491133-4510728 GCF_000622305.1 Nannospalax galili
TAAAGAGGAGGGTAAGTGACTTAAATCCTTAAGAAACTCCCACATTCCTTTTCATGGGAACAACAATATTGCACACCAGAATTTTTCTTAGAAATACCAGAAAAAAACAGGTTTTTCAATCACATATAGGCCTCACTGTAGGTGTGTATAGCCCCAGGAGCTGCCCTGGGCCATTTTATCTCACAAAGTGAAATCCTGAAAAGAACAGCACCTAGGAGAACAAAGCCAGAAAGTCTAAGTAGAAAAAACGGAATCCGGGCAATCCTCTTGAGCCACTGGGTCATGCCTTACTTCAAATCAGATACTTTTCACTGACATTCTGGCAGGAGAAAATGTTGTATCCTTATAGGTGGGCAGGGCAGGAGTCAGAGTGCAGTTATGAGGATCAGGGATACACAGCCATCAAGTGGGTAGCCATCAAGTGGGTAGCATGCCAGTGTCACTGGAAGATTATGAGAGGTTCCAACATGGACTTTTCTGATACTAGTTCAGTGATGACACCAATCCAGTGGAAAGGGAATGAAGGCGAGCTTTCTGTTACTGTAACAAACACCTGAAATAATAACATTATAAACACACAAGACTTTTCTGGCTTATATTGGAGGTTTCAGCCCAGGGTTAGTTAGTCCTGTTATTTCGATCTGGTGATGAGGAAACAAATCACAGAGGGATTCTACAGTATAACAAAACCACCTGGTTGCAAGGAAGTTATAGAGGACGAGACCAAGGACCTATAATCCCTTTTGAGGACTCACCACAATGACCTATATCCTCCCATAAGTGCCACTTGAAGGTTCCAACATCTCTCATAAGGCCAAGCAGGGGACTAAGATTCTTATCACATGGATCTTTGAGGAACATTTGCCATCTCAAGTATAGCATGAGAGAAAGTGGCTCTTCACTGATGGGTAAGCATGGAGATCTGGGCTTTCCTTTGCTCTCAACACATCACAGGATAAATGTCATTGGTCCCTACTTGGTTTTCTATGGAATCAGTCAGGCATGAAGGAGAGAGATGCCTCTGTAAACAGATAAGAGTGATGTTTAAGTTCAACGTCAGTTATGAAGAGTTTTATAAATGAGGCTACAGGGTTGTTATTTCATTTTATTTTTATGTAATATATAGTTTGACATACAGTTGTTTAAATATTTTCAGTCTTCTTGGCCATCTCCTTTCCTGTCTTTGTCTGGAAGATAGCTTTTTATAGGGCCTTTTCTCCTTATCCATTGTTTTTCTTGGTTTTGTTAGATGGTGTAACTTTAAAATATCTTTTTATTTTTTGACAACACAACTGAAGATGCTTTACATCAAACAATTATATTTTAAGAAGCTTAAGATATCATTTAGAAAAGAGTGAAGTAGAGAACTCTGAAGCTGATCTGGCTTTTGTCTAATGACATCATCCTCAATACCAATGGGAAGTTTATTTAACCCTTAAGATCCTGATATATGCCAGCTTGGAGCAAGAGGAAGAGAAGCAGTACATGAAAAAAATCTCTAAAATATCTAAAAGAAAAAAAGAAAAAAAAAATCTTTGGAACTCCAAGTTGAAAATTTCCCAAACTGGCTGGGAAAATGCCTCATCTAAATAGCTGGACTTTATTTCATGGCAAAGGAGGGGTGGATCAGGGCACAGAATCAATTGTCTATTGAGAAGAACCATCATTCTGAGGGTGGTAGTGAGCATTTTGAAGAACCACTTTCATAAAACAACAGGACTCAGTCATTACCAAGGAACTTCTTACTTCTGTCTGGAAGAATGTCAAAGTTGTTTTAGATGTGATCCTTTGTGGATCCCATTCTCCCCTTCTGGAACTGGAATGTCTATAGTGCTTAGCATCTTTGGCTATTGGGTGTCTTTTACTTTCACAGACCTAATGGATTAAAGGAACTCTACATAAGGTGCAACACACAAGGACCCGCCTGTGAGAAGATTTTGGCATCTCTGGCCTTGGTTTAGTTGCAATGATCCTGGATAGTTCTCTGATGCTCTGAAGGGGTAAAGTATATATGGGGAGAACTTAGGTTATTTGGTGCGGGGTCCCTTCCCTGCAAGCAGCGTGATGGGGGCTAAGGAGGGGTGAGTGTGCTGCCGTCCCAACCCCTCTGTTCCCAGGGCACCACCAAGGAGGCAGGGAGTCTTGTCCAGCAGGATCTCATTTATTAAAGTTTAAGCAAGTGTTTATATATTTTTACGAACATTAAGTATTCCTCCCCTCTAGATCCCAAAATATGATTGGTTATGATCATAGAACCCATTTAGCATCTTAGGTTTCAGTTTCCTGGAAATGCCAGGTTGCCAGGCATCCCCAGAAGTGGAAATCCCCTTCCCAACAGAGTGTCCAATCATTTTAAAGTCAGCTTGATCATGCAGTTTCTTCTTCATTGTAAGGCATAGTGTCCACGAGGTGATCGCGCTGGCTAGAGCTAATCAGCGACTCTTCCAACAAGTCTGGTCATGTCCCAGCTATCCTCCTCAGGAATCAGACAAGTCTGGTCATGACCCAGCCTTTCCTTAGGCATCAAACAAGTCTGGGCATGCCCAGCCTCAAGTCTCAGGTCTCAGGTCCTTACATCTCCCCCTGTTTTATTTTTTTAAGTGAGTCTCCTCAGGAATAACCCTGGGGATGAGAATTACCATTCCTTTTCCCCTATTTTGTTATGACCTCCCTGTCTTAGGTTGCCTCTCCTCAGGTGCTGAACTTGCCTGTCCTTGGGTAACCATGATTGCCCTCATGGCCCTGTCTTAGGTTCATCAGTCTGGAAGGGTCTTACCTGTCACTGGGATTAGTCATATAAATGATTATCAGGGGTCTATCCCATAAGGGGGGCAAAACAGCCTCACATTTTCAGGCCAATTCAAGCATCCAGGCCTGAACTTGCCCAGGGGAGGGACCTGAGGGAGATTGGGTAGCCAGGGTGAGCTGGACCAAGACCTTCTTTGTCTGTCTTTGCTTCTTGATGAGTGAACAGAGACATCTGAGGAGAAAAAAGGCTAGCACAAGCATTAGAAACAAACTCCATAAGCAAATAACCAAGTTGGGTCAAAAAATCTCTTGATATGTTTCCATACCTTATCAAAGAAGGAGAAATCCATTGATAAGACCAGAGCTCGGGTATAATTTAGGTCAGTAATGTGGAGTAATTAAGGAATTGTTGGTTCCAGTGACCATGAATATACTTAGAGAGCTGTAGGCATGATTCAGAAAGGTTATGAACCCTATAAGGGGTAAGGCATAGTGACCTATATCGGGGGTCACAGGCTAATAGTGTCATATCTTTAGTAAGTGCCATCTCCTCACTCAGGAGATCTATTTGCTGTTGTAACACCATAACTGCCTGGTGAAGATATTGATTGACAAGGGATTGAGTATGAAGAGTAGAGGAGGTCTTGGATACAATCTCATTAAGTGTATCCACAGTTGTGGAAGACTGAGTGATGGCCACTGCCGCAGTGGCGGACCCCCCCAAGGCAAGGATAATAGCAGAGATGACCGCAGCCATGACCCCAAAGTCCTGTTTTATACGGGGGGGCTTGTGACAAAGCTGTCTATTCCATAAGGGTGACAGCATGAAAATGGGTTGCATTAGTAACTGGGACCCAAAGGGCTCTAGGTTCATGCAAGAAGAGGATTATCTGTGCTGGATGGTTCCAGCAGGCTGCCAAGACACAGGTGGTATTGCCATCAGAACAGTTGATTTGTCCCTGTGGGTCAGTAGTGACATTGGCCAATAACAAAGCAAATGGGGGCCATAAACAAATAGGTGTAGGGCACCAGGACATGGATCGAGAACTGGTAATGGCGTATTTCTTTTGATCACATCCAGAAGTATAAGAGCCATTAGAAAGCTGAAAACCTTGTTGGGCTAATAGCGGCCTCATATCCAAACAAGCATGTGGGCCACAAAGGTCCCAACTATCAAGAATAGATTCACGATTGAAAGGAGAAACCCTAGTGCCACAGGGATTGGTCAAGGCCAGTAATTTCCCGGATGCCAGGGGATGATTGAGGGGAGGATGAAGGAAATGGCAAAACAGGGACAGCACCCCTGCCAAGGAATAGGAAGAGTGAGGAGAAAGGAGCATGTAGGTGGGCAGCTGGGGAGTGATGACTGGGGAGAAAAACAGTAGGACATAAAGGAGTTGGAAGTGGGGCAGTAGTGCCATTCCCTTTAGCACCCAATGTTTCAAGGATCGAGGCCTGATCAGATTTGTTAAAAATGGGTGAAAGGCCTTTGAGTTCAAGTAGGGTACCTGAGGAGGCAGTGCCAGCATAATCTCGAGTGGCCAAGTTAAACGCTCCAATGCAAGAGGATGCATTATTAGTAGTGAAGCATAAGGAGTCATTTAGGGGCCATGAACCATTGACAGGTTCCCAAGAAGAAACGAGGTCCATGGTGGGAAGGCCAAGTATAAAATTAGTCGAATAGAGGATGGGATATATAGGGGAGGAAAGTGACAATGGTAAGAGTATAAATGGAGAGGGAACCAAAGCCCAAAGGTCCTCGGCCTTTATTTGATAGATAATTAGTATGATAAAAAGCAGCATGATCAACAAATTTTTGTTAGCCATTTATAAACCTTTTTGTAGTTCAGCTGTAAGATCTTGAATACCAATGATGAGGAACCAGATGGCAATGGCCAAGGCAGCAGTGACAAGCACAGCAATGAAAATTTTCCATCCAAGGTATTCCATCCTGTAAAACATAAAGAACTTCCTCAAAGGATTGATACCCTTGGGATAAGATTATCCCTGTATTTTTAAATTTCTTGCAGGTACCCAGATGGGCTGAGATTCCTCTGTGGGGAAAATGCATCCAAATCCTCTACCCATAGTGAGAAGCAGATCGGGTCCCTGCTATTTTCCCGTTAATGCGTCCTTCCATTTGATTTTAACTTGGGGTTTTGATTCCAGTTACCCCAGTGTCATTGAAATCTTGGGAAGGGCTGATCTTTAGTCAAATTTAAAATATTAATCATGAAAAGTGGCAGCCCCAACTGCTGATGGGGGCTTACTCCCCCTTTTTGTTTTTGTAATTGAATTTTAAGGTTTTGATGGTTGTGTTCTATAATGGATTGGCCTTGGGGATTATAAGGAATCCCCGTAGCATGTTGAATGTTCCAAAGCAGGAAAAACTCCTGTAAGCTCTTGATCACAAAACATGGGCCATTATCAGTTTTAAATTTTGGGGGATGTCCCAACGTAGCAAAGCATTGGAGGAAATGAGATTGAGCATGTTTGGATTTTTCCGTTGCATGGGCAGTGGCCCAGCAGGCATGTGAGAATGTATCAACAGATACAAAAACATATTTAAGTTTTCCAAAAGAGCATAATGCATGACATCTGTTTGCCATAAAGAGTTAGGTTTGAGTCCCCTGGGGTTTACACCTGATTGTTGTAGAGGTGGCACCTGTAGAAAAGGCTGACAAGATTTACAGGTTTGTATGATTTTCTTTAGGTCTTTAATTGGAATCTGAGGGAATCTCTCATGGAGCCCCTGCCAATTAACATGTGTGAGGTCATGTAACCCCTGAGTCTGAGTTAAGCCCATTGTCATAATTTGGGTAGATGCCATTTTGTCTGCCTCAGCATTGCGCTGGGATAGAAGCCCAGGCAATCATTGGTGTCCCCTAAGGTGTTGTAGGAATATAGGGGCTTTTCTTTCTTTAAGCAGAGTGAGAGTCTGAATCATTAAGGGGGTAATAGGGTTTCCACCCAGTCGGATGTGAGAACCTAACAGTCCTGGAAGAAGGTTGACTACATACAGGCTGTCAGAAAATAAATTCATGGGCTCATCTATCGAAGAAGGTTAACTACATACAGGCTCTAAGAAAACAAATTCATGGGCTCATGTACCTTTATTAGGCCAGAGCAACAGCTATAAGCTCCTTGAATTGAGCTGACCCATCACAAGTGTGGACATATCTTTTTAATTCTTTGCCTGTCCCTGGATATATTATTATTGTAGCTCCAACCTTGCCCCCGTCAGTGAAGACATTATGGGCTTTTACTAATGGATCCTTAACAAGATCCATTAGAGCCTGGGGTTGTCCCAGGAGGGTGCAAAGAGAAGTTACCTATTTATGAGGGCCATAATGACAGTCCAAATTTCCCAGGAATCCTTCCAAGGCTATGGCCACTTGATTGTTATTTCTGCAAAGCCATTCAAAATCTTCAAGCCAGTAAGGGACAACAATTTTGAGAGGGTCTATACCATAATGTCTTAGGGCCAAGTCACATCCCTTTTCAATCAGGTCAGCCAACTGATCCACGGGTGTATAAACCCGTGGCGTGCCTCCTAGAGAAGCACGTACCCATTGAAGGGGCTTTCCATCCTGCATAAAGACAGTCATCATGAGTGTCTCACCAGGGAGTACCCACAACTCAAGGTCTCTATTAGGTGTGTACCAGGCGAGTTGGGATTGGTCCAGGGCATCCTGGACTTCATGTAAAATATACAGGTGTTGAGGAGCCAAGTGAATTAGGTCTGAAAACTGTTTCCCTACTAGCAATTGAAACAATGGTTTTAGAATCTCAGTGGAAATAGGTATCCAGGCTCTCAGCCAATTAATTTCTCCTAATAACCTTTGCAGCTCTGTTAGGGTTACGGTTGACTTGACAGCCAATTGTGGTTTTAAAGGACTCACTGCCTCCAAAGAATGTATGGTTCCCAGGATTTTGAAAGGAGCAACAGTTTGTATTTTATCAGCGGATACATGGAGGCCACCTGTCTGTAGACATTTTTGGGTGATCCCGTATAATTGCTTTAATTGTTGGGGGCTTGGGGCTCCCAAGATTATATCATTCATGTAAATATACACAGTGGCATGAGGAAGCAAGAGGGAAGGCTCTAAAGGGCCTTTACATAGCTTTGGCAGAATGCCAGACTATTGGCCATGCCCTGGGGTAAAACAGCCCATTCATACCTTTCATCAGGTGTTTTAAAGTTGGTGGAGGTACAGAGAAAGCAAACTTTTCATAATCTTGGGGTTGTAGGGGGATAGAGAAAAAACAATCTTTAATGTCTATAACTATAAGAAATAAATCTGAGGAAATAGCAGGGATCCAAGGTAGCCCTCTTAGGGGCTTACCCAATAAGGTCATTCTGGCATTAACTACGTAAATCTTGTAACATTCTCCATTTGCCAGAGGCCTTTTTAATAACAAAAACAGGTGTATTCCATGGACTCATAGAAGGCCAGATGTGGCCCATTTGCAATTGTTCCTGTACAATTTCTTTTAAAGCCTGTAGTTTTATTTCAGATAGTGGCCACTGCTCCACCCATATCAGCGCCCCTGGGGACCATTGGATAGCTGGAACCTGAGGGGCAGTGGCCCTTAGAATTGGGGGTGAACCCAGGGAATGTTATCAGGCTCTCCCTGATAATTATGAAAATTTGAGCATTCCTGCTCTTCAACTTCTTCCAACCTTTTTGGGTGTCTGTTGAACTCTTCCTGTGCTAAGAGATTTTCATACCATCCCTTATTATCTGTAGTTAATACAGCATCCATCTGGCCTAAGAGATCCTGGTCAAGCAAATTAGACTGCAGCCCGGATGCCACTAGGGGCTGGATTTCACTTCTAAATACATCTGCGTCCTTCCATTCTATTAGTCCCTGTACTTCCTCAGCTCTAGTAAGTCTGCCCACACCCAAAATTTGTGGTCCAGGCTTTAGAGGCCATGTATTAGGTACTTCTTCCTTTCTAAGTATGGTATGATCTGCTCCAGTATCAATGAGACAATGAAATCTTTTTCCCCCTATGAAAATGCTCATCTTTGGCCTGAGGCCTTCATAGATGGGAACTGTCCAGTTGGTCCGAGCTTCTTTCGTCTCATGTCTTCCTTTTGGTGGCGGGGCTAGAGGTTGCCCCTGATCTAGTTTAAAGTCTTCCCAGTTACATCAAACTTAGATCTACAATCCTTTCTCCAACGATATCCCTTCCTGCAGTGAGGACAGGGTTTCTTTGGCTTGACATCTATCCAGTCCCCTTGTTTCCCCTTATCTTCTGGGCAATCTCGTTTAACGTGCCCTTTCTTTCCACAAAAGAAACATTTTCCTCCTCCCCCATCTCTTTGCTGTGTCATCTGGGCGGTCACAAGGGCCTGCATCATGGCTTCCGCCAGGTAAGCTGTTTGCGCCTGCAGCGCGTTAGTCAGTGTGTGGATCTCATGAGATCGTGTCCCTATATCCTGTGAGGCCACGATCCATCAACTCATGGAATTATTTCTAAGCCCAGAACAAGCCGCCTGGTGATCCTGGTTCATGCCATCCCACACCATAACCCTCACAAATTCATCCTACAGGGGCCCAGAGGGCAACTTCTGTATTAAGCTGTTCTGTACCCTATCTATGAATTCAGGAAGCGGCTCGGAGGGCTTTTGCCTCAACCCTATTATAGGGTCCTCTGTCTGTCCCTCATTAAGTTTCCTCCATGCTGACAAGCATGCAGCTTTTACTTGCTCTCTACACAAAGGAGGGAGGGCCACCTGTTGCTCCCCAGTTGAATGGCCATCAGAGGTGCCAGACAGCTGCCCATATGTAAAAGGGATTGGGGGATTAGCTGTTTGGTTTTGCTCAGCTGTGAGCTGGCACTCTTCCCTGAATAGTGCTTGCCACTTAACAAAAAGTGGTCCTGAAAGAACTGCTCTGGTTAAGTCATACCAGTCCCTGGGCATGCAGGGCTGGTGAGCCAAGCCCTCTAACAGGGTGCTGACCCAGGGTGAGTTAGGGCCATCCTGTACTACAGCAGCTCTCAACTCCTTGAGATCCTTAGCTTCCCAAGGGTACCAGTCCCTGGGTCTCCCTGGTCCTGGGACCAAGTTGACAGGAAAGGCTTGATACATCTTTCTAGAAGGCTGCATGGTCTCAGCTAGGAATGCCTCTGAATATCTAGGCAGCTATGGTGCTGAGGGCCCAGGGGGGAGCCCCATGCCATGAGCATCCAGGCAGGGATGAGAGACCTGTCCGAGGCTTCTCGCTCTCCTAGCTCCCTCCTGAGGGGCCTGCCTTTCGTGCTCTATTTCCTCTATCACTAGAGTTAGCTTGGTCTGAAGGTCAGTTGTTGTGGCTTCCACTTGATTCTTTTGTGGTTGAGCCTGTCTCCTCTCCTCGTCAAATTGAGTCCAGTCTTTCTCTTCCTCATGTGGAGGGGGGCACCAACAATCCCCATCCCCCCTTTTCGAGCAGGGACATGTCCTCCAAAACATCCCTTAAGGGCTGAGATAGTGGGATAAAATCCCAAAGGAGGTTCGATCCCAGAATGCAGCCCCCTTTTCCTAGCCAAGTCCTCAACCCTTTCCCAGGTGTCTGCCGAGAACAAATTGGCTGCAGAAACCCATGGGGCCAAAAGAGTCACAGTCTCCCAGACCTGGTTAGCTACAGAGTCTGAAATGTCTACCCCTCGGCTCTTAAGCATATAATGCAATGCCTTCAGGGCCGGTTCATGCTTCTTAGAAGCTGTGTTACCCATACTAAGGGTCTCACTCACCCCAAAAGACCGACTGGCCTCAGCCGAAACTTCTTCCGTGTGCCTCACACGGGACACCAGTTGCGGGGTCCCTTCCCCACAAGCAGCGTAATGGGGGCTGAGGAGGGGTGAGTGTGCTGCCGTTCCAACCCCTCTGTTCCCAGGCCACCACCAAGAAGGCAAGGAGTCCTGTCCAGCAGTATCTCGTTTATTAAAGTTTAAGCAAGTGTTTATATATTTTTATGTACATTAAGTATTCCTCCCCTCTAGATCCCAAAATATGATTGGTTATGATCATAGAACCCATTTAGCATCTTAGGTTTCAGTTTCCTGGAAATGCCAGGTTGCCAGGCATCCCCAGAAGTGGAAATCCCCTTCCCAACAGAGTGTCCAATCATTTTAAAGTCAGCTTGATCATGCAGTTTCTTCTTCATTGTAAGGCATAGTGTCCACGAGGTGATCACGCTGGCTAGAGCCAATCAGCGACTCTTCCAACAAGTCTGGTCATGTCCCAGCTATCCTCCTCAGGGATCAGACAAGTCTGGTCATGCCCCAGCCTTTCCTTAGGCATCAAACAAGTCTGGTCATGCCCCAGCCTCAAGTCTCAGGTCTCAGGTCCCTACAATTTGGAGCTATCATCCTAGGCCTTTACAGCATCTCTAACTGTGGTCTCTGTTCCCTGGGAGAAGTTCTGTCATGAGTAGATGTGAAGGCCTGAGCTCTGATCTGAAGTAAACTCAGAGCTGGAACGGGAGGCCTCAGTTCCCTGGGAACTTGGATGTTCTTCTGCAGTTATTCCTATCATGAGATTGACAGTTCCTTGAACCCTATTAAACGTACCTAAGTAAGCTTATATAACAATGCTGCGTAGCTAATAAAGTTATAAGCAAAGAACAGAATGTTTAATAAGCATGGAAGGACAGATACGATTCCAAAAAGGGCTGAGCCCTGGGAACACGAAGGTACTGCAAATATCATAAAGGTATTGTAAACATCATGATGAGAAAATTTGGCTTGAGAAGAACATTTTCTTTTCCTCTTGTACTATAAATAAGGTTGATTCTTAGAATAAAGTTTGCACTTGTTCATACGCCTCTGCATCCCCTGCGTCCTGATTTCTCCTGCACCTATACCTCGGAGTCCCCAAGCCCATCAGGCTTGAATTGTGGTCACTGAACCGTGACAAGTAGCTGCTGTATGGAGGGCTCCAAATGACAAGTAACCAAAACCTCTGGTCAATGCTCAGATAAGTGAGCAGGAAGTGACTCTTCTATGTAAGATGGCAGCCTCCATCAACAAATTAACTGAAATCACATGAGGGATCCTGGAACACAAGTATTCCTCTAAGCTGGTCCCTAATTTGAGTCTCTAAGTCTTTAGATTATTATTATTGTTTGTGTTTGTTAAATTTTGAGTGATTTATTACATAAAAATATGTGAGACATTCACAAAGTTTTCCTATTTGGAACCAACTAATCATCTACAAAAGAAAACAGGTCTGACTTTCGTCCATATACTTATTTCATTGCTATTTTCTTGTAAGTGTTTTCACACTGGATTTTAAAATCACCCTTCCAAACTGTTATTACATCTTTACATATGGATGTGATGCCTCCTGAGCAGAAGATTAGCTTATACTGCTTTGGTGCATGATTCTTTGGCTGAGATATAGTTTTCTCATTCTCTGTACTGCTGTAATCAATGTGCCACCAGACAGTTCTGTAATTTGTTTTGCCTTTGTGAAAACTGGTGACTGACCACAATAAAATAGTAAAATGATAGTTTCTAAGCTCACATTTACATGAGTATATGCCATGTAATACAGTGCCTAGGTGTTTGTTTTTGGTTTTTTGTTTTTCTTTTGCAATACAAGCACTCTTAACAGTGGCAGGTCATCTCATGCACCAAATGGTGGATATTCAGGACCCAGCAGCCATGTTTGGCATAGCATCCAAGCCTCTCTTTCTGACTCCAACAGGGTGAGCACATTACCCTCACACACAGGGCACAGAGCTTTTCAGGTTGTGGATGATGGAGTGGTTGGTGTCGTCCATAAATTCTACTTGCATCTGCATGCACTGCCTCTGAGAATTGGTCCTGCCCAGAGCTTTGGTCACCCTGGCCATCTTCATGGTCTGCACGCAACTTGTGTCCATGATGGCAGCAATCTGATGGAGAGCACTATTTTTTTGTTTTGTTTTGTTTTGTTTTTTTAAAGTGGCCCAATACCTTGCAAGTCAGAAACTTTATACCTATGCATTTTTCTACTTTTCTTGACGTGATGATTTGCAGTTTATGCAACACGACCCAGTTAAGATAGGCCTTGTGGAATAACATTAAATGGGTTGACTGGAAATGAATACTTGGTGCCTTAATCAGGATGCTGCTGCATTATAACTTGGTTTACAGCATGTCTCCCTCTTTATTCATTCTCTGATTTCCTTGTTTCTAATCACATCACACACTAGGTCATAATTCACAGTTTATACATAATTCTAATATCTTTAAAGAGTTTTAGAGTGAAGCTTCATTTTTACTTTAAATGACAATAGAGATTGTTACCATTATGCTTCATGTACCTATATTAAAATAGAAAACCTATACTAAATTAACTTTCTGGCAGGTATTTCAAAGCTCCTTTTAATGTACTGCCTGGCAGTGTTCATTTTATGGACATATACTGCCCTCTGTAAAGATACTCTGCTCTGTATGAGATATGGAAACACTTTCCATAAGGCATTCACACCTATTGAAAAATGAAAATAACTTGTTATATAGTTATTGATTTTTTGTTCTTGATTGTGCTTTTTGGTGTATGTACAACTATTTTTAATAGTTAACATTTTATTTTCCAATTTGTATCTCTCTCTACATTGGCTTTTGGTCATTTGTGTTCAGATTAAATGTATGATGAATTTATACATCATTTAGCCTTTTATATCTAGTAACTCATCAAGTTGTAGTTTATTTCTTTATCTTGTATTGAGAGGCCAAGAATAACCTTTTAAATTCATCCTTCAGAAAGCAAGAAGGGCCAACTATTCTATATTACAGAAATATGAAATGATTTCTGAATATATCTATGTAATTACATTACTATTATATTTTTTTAAAGCTACTCTGTATCACTAGAATAAATCTGTTTTTCTCTTTCCTGTTGATCCTAATACTTCTGAGACTCCTAGCTTACCTTATTTATTGGGAGAGAATGATCATTCAAAATGGAAAGTTGGCAGCTGTGAACACGGATGTCAAAAAGCATAAAGCATTCTGGTATGGCACAGGTTCATTGCTCCTTTCCAAGGAGCACTGCCAGGTGATAACCAGGACCAGAGGGAGAAAAGGAAAGCCTCGACAGAGCAGATTCTACAGCAAGGATTTTGGCAATTCCCATCCTGCATTTTCCTGCTTGATCTCCTTCCAGGTAGTTCATAAGCCAAATGAAATAGACCCTGACTAGATGTATATTAATAGACAGATATATTCCATAGAGCACCTTCATATTCTGAGGAGCAATCTAGAAATGGGATCTCAGAACAAACAGGGAATATGCTATTTGCCAAACAATCACAGTAACATTAATAAGACAAGAATTCTTAATGCCAAGAAAATGTCTCTTTAATGAATATGCTGTCAGTCACAACTCAAACTATTTGTGGTTAAAAAAAATCAATATTTTCCTTATGTGGGTTTTTCATTTGTTTGTTTATTGCAGTTCACTCAATATGTATTAAGAATTACAATGTAAAATAATTATTTAGAAAAATTATATGTAAAGAAAAATCAAATATACATCTATTCATCAAGATTTTCAATGTCAAGATAGTGCCAAATTCAATTTAGATATTCTAACCTATTTCCTCTTAAATCTAATAAACATGAAAAATTTTAACATAGTTTGTGGTTGACACTGGTCCACAGAAGAAACTTTACATGGTCTGGAAATAATTGATATAAAAAATGATGTAACCATAACCCCAAGTCATTTCTTAACAATGACAAGGGTTTTGCCAGCCTGTATCATGGTCCAGTTCACTTGGAGGACAGGGCATCTCCCCATGAGTTCCCTGGCTTCCTGATAGTGGTAGTCTGGATCCTTTAGGACAACACGTGAAGCTCCTAAAAGCCTCCCACATCATTCTGGAGAACTGTCCTTCCCCGGCTTACTACTTACATCCGTAAAGAGTTTAGTAAGGAACAATTTATCACCCCCAGTTACTGAAGTTCTGCTCTTTAAGAGGTCTCTAAGCACACTGGAGATAAAGGACGCCAGTGTGACCCATGAAATCACAGTCAACAATGTAACAGAATTTATGAAGGACAGATTCATACTGCATAGAGCATATGGATTTGGTGCCAGATTAAAATACCAGGTTTACAACTTTCTAGCTATTTTTAAACTTAGATTTTTCAACCTAAAGTGTAGAGAGTTGTTGTTAGAATTTAACTTGAGTCTTGAAACAAATACTATTGGGGGAGAAGTATTAAAAATACCTCCCTTAACAATTCCAGATATTAAAACTTATTTTATATGACTTCCTAGATGGATAATACATACTTTATTTTAAAGGTTTGTGTTCATTTCACAAATATAAAAATGAGTAAATTGAAGGTCAGACTTATATATATATGATTAGAGGCTAACATGTGACACATATATAAAGCAAATGGAACAGAATAAATCACACAGCATGTGTTCAGTAAGTGGCATCTATATTTAATTTTATTTAATTTTTCTATCAGGATATACGTGTTGAAACAAATTAATTTTATATTCTGGGTACAAATGTTTGACTGGATAGGATTTATCATGTATGGCAGAATACATGAGGTCCAGTAGGGTGTGGGGGGCATGGATGGGGAAGGGCTTATAAATTTGATGAAGAACTGTTGTATGAAATGTACAAAAGCACAATAAAAATTTTTTAAAAATATATATTCTAGGCCTGGCGTGGTGGCACATCCCTTTAATCCCAGCTCTTGGGAGGCAGAGGCAGGCGGATCTTTGTGAGTTCGGGGCCAACCTGGCCTATATAGCAAGTTCCAGGCCAGCTATGGGTAAAACCCTGGTTGCAGTTCTGTAAATGTCTTGTGAAAATTATTCATCTATCTCCTTTTCAAGTTTTCTCTTTACAGCTGGGGAGCTAGGTCCATGGGAAAAGTGCTCCCCGGGCTCACATACAGAAGTGAGGCATGGTGGTGTGCATTTGTGATTGCAGTACTGGGAAGGCAGGGACAGGTGGAGGCCTGAGGCACACATACCAGCCAGCCTAGCTTACTTGGCCAGCCACAAGCCAGTGAGGGACCTTGTTTCAAACAACAAGCTGAGTAGTGCTGGAGGAATGGCACCCAGGGTTACCCTCTGACCTCCACACATGCGTTTATCCAAGCCTCTCTCTCTCTCTCTCTCTCTCTCTCTCTCTCTCTCTCTCTCTCCTCTCTTCTCTCTCTCATACACATATACACATTCATGAATTTGCTCTTTTAAGTAATCTTAAATTACTCAAGTATGCAAATACAACCTCAATTTAAAAAACACTAGCAAAGAAATAGGGAATGATATAAGCTAGTTAGTTGTCTCATGAACTTTAATATTAAAGACAATGACAAATTAATTTTTTAAATCACACATATTCTTCAGATGTTTTAGCTGATTTCAGCCATTTTCAAGAGAATAAAGGAATTCAAGATGTTTTAAAAAGGCTGATTTTATTAAAGACATGGTGTTTGAAATATCATCCTCAAATTTGTTTTGTCTTTTTGAGACAGGGTCTCCTTGTAGCCCCAGCTGTCCTGGCACTTGCTTTGTAGACCAGGCTGTCCTCAAACTCAGAAAGATCCACCTGCCTCTTCCTCCCAAGTGGTTAAAGGTATGTACCACCATGCCCGGCCATGACATGGTGTTTGAAATATCATCCTCAAATTTTAAATAACGTAGCTTATACAAATCACTGACAATTCTTCAGGGAATTTATTCAATATTGACATTTGGCACAACTGTCTTTTCTGCTTGTTGTGCAGAGAAGCAACATCTGTTTACTAATAAAATTAAGAAAGAATTGAACTGAAGGTATTATAAAAACACATTGTTTTTACTCAAATAAAACTCAGTTGTAAAACAGAATCTTTTTGTCATTTTAGGAAAATTAATTATTTCAATTTCAGTCATGTTGGAATTAGTGGTAATGATAGCCTTTGTTGTTGCTGTGGGGAGAGGTCTAGACTTTGCCCACATGGGTTTATTCAGATAGCATAATCGTTTTCAAACAGGGAACATGGGGAAAGAGGTAAGTATGAAGATGCCAGAAGGAGGAAATGTACCCAAACTGATGAAACTATCAAACTAGGTTTTGGATAGGAGAAGAAAAGAATGTTTACAATAAGTCTGGCAATTCCATTGACTCCAGAGCTTCAGGTTACCAACTAGTGGAGCTGGCATTCGAAATTAGCAGACTTCTTACACTGAATGACTCCCAGATCACCATGAAAATCTCATCTGCAGATGTAAGTCGATGGCCCCCTCTGGTAGAATATAAACACTTAATCATAATAAACCTTCATTCTAGTTCCCAAACTTTTATCACAATACTTTGATGAACAAAATTATTTAGTAGGGTCCAATAATTTAAAAACTTATTTATAAGATTTATTTCTGTAGACTACTTAAAAATAACTCCTGATTTTATCCCTAACCCTTTCCTGACTTCACTCATTCTCACCCTTCCCACTTACTATCAACCATGGACTTGACTTAGAGTGGTAAGCTGATTTTAAAATGTCAACATTTTTCATTTTGCTGTTTTTATTTTAATACAAATCCACCAATATCTGCATGTAATGTAGCTGTTTGACATTCACTTGATCATGCATTGATAATCATTATGCTCTATTCATTAAGCACAATGTAGAGAGAGCTGCGTGCATTAGACCCATTAAAGAATCGCTCACAGAACTCAATCAAGTGCTGCATCTTCACTTAAAGCATTTTCATTTTTTTTCAAGAATAAAAAAGAAATAGAGAACAGTGGAAAAACATGGGGCTTTAGAAATAATTAAGGATTCTCTCTCTGTCTCTCTCTCTCTCTCTTTCTCTCTCCCAGGCTCTCAAACCTTGCTCATATGAACCTACAGCAATGATGACAGCATGCACAGGACCTACACAAAATCAGATAATAACCAGCATTGAACTGAGGAAAAGGGCAGGAGGCCCAGACTTTAACTGAGGACTAACTATTGGAAGCTGATTATTGCTAAGAGAGTTCCCCTACCCTTGATTACCCACCAGAACTGGATGGTAAGACCCTATTGCTAAGAACACTACATACATGAGCTATAGGACAAACAAGGAAGAAGCAAGCTGGTACAGACTTCAAGACCTCATCTCTACTGGCTAAGCTTTCATAGTGCTGGTATGTGAAATGAGTGATACTAGAAGAGAAACATAATCACCAACCTTACCCAACTGTGAATCCTGCAAGTTACAAAAATAACTGGCTTGTCAAGATATGCCCACTTGTATAAAAGTGGCACAGATGTTATGGGGGTAACCAACCACTTTATGATTAGATTTAATGTCTGCTTCACAAGATACCTGACACTGATATCAAGTCTAAGAACTTGTGGCTAAACAGGTTACAGGCCACAGAGGAGAAACTACTATTTTTACTCTGCTAAATAGACATAGTATTAAACTGATTCTTAATGACTAATCTTATACTGATATCTCTCTAAACTCTCACCAGGAAACTTCCTCATGCTGAGGATGGCAATTAACACACACACCCACAACTGGTCAATATGCAAAGATTAAGAGACTGCAGAGTGTTTGCCCCTGAGCAGGACATGTATATCAAACTTCTGCCTCCCAAAGGCTCAGTGATCATTGGGGAAGGGGGGGCAGAAACATTGTAAGACCCAAAGATGCCAGATGATGTCAAAGAAAGACTTTTCCAGAGGGCTGGCAGTTATGATATGAAGTCAGAGTAATAATGACAGCATGCACAAGTCCTACATAAGTTCAAGTCAGTCAAAATCTGAGCATCACTGTGGGGATGTGGGTAATAAACCTTAGGCCCAGTTGATGAACCACAAGCAATCAATAGCTACTGGGAAGGGGGGAGTCAATATTCTTTAAGGGTGTCACTCTTGGTAGGTTAACCAGGCTCCAGTGGATGGACCCAAACTGAAGGTAATTTGGGGACACAAATTTGACTCAATAGTCCTTAAAACACACACACATGAACACACACACACACACACACACACACACACATATGTAATAGAGTACTAGAAATCAGGCAGAGGGTATTGTGGAAAAAGTACATATAAGGAAAGTGGCCTAAATATATTCAAAATACATTGTATCAAATTTGTAACAATTCAATAAAAAACTATAAAAAGTAAAATAATAGATCAATATAGAAAAATGTCAACAGTAGAGATGCAAAACTGAGCATATCATTAACTATTAAATATAAATGTTTCAAATACTCTAATTTAAAGTGATAAATTATCAGATTAAAAGATATGCTGCTGATGAAATGCATTCGAGTGTAAAAGCACAAATAAATTAAAAGTAAAATAATAGAAAAATTAAAAGCTATCAATCTAATTAAAAGAAGCTGAGATGATGTCAGTGTAAATTATATTTTATGGTCAAAAATATTATCAGACACAAAGAAGTTCATTTTATAGTTATAGGTGGGTAGATCACCAAGAACACATCCCCATTTTTAGCATATTGTACCAAATAACAGAGCTTTAAAATAAAAAGATCCTGTACACCAAAAGAAGCAACCAAGGAAGTGAAGAGAAAACCCACAGAGTGGGAGAAAATCTTTACCAGCAACACATCTGACAGAGGTTTAACATCCAGAATATATAAAGAATGCAGAAAGAATCAGGAAAGGAAGTAACCCAATTAAAAGATGGGCTAAAGAGCTGAACAGAGAGTGCTTAAAAGAAGAAATAAAAATGGCTAAGAAGCATCTTAAAAATTGTTCAACATCATTAGTAATTAGGGAAATGCAAATTAAAACCACTTTAAGATTTCATCTTACCCCAGTCAGACTGGCTAAGATCAAGAAAACAAATGGTACCAAATGTTGGAGAGGATGTGGGGAAAGGGGAACACTCATCCACTGCTGGTGGGATTGCAAACTTATTCAATCCCTATGGAAAGCAGTGTGGAGAACTCTTAAAAAACTAAAAATGAACCTAATATTTGATCCAGTTATACCACTCCTTGGCATATATCCAAAGAACTCATCCTATTGCAGAGACATTTGTACATCCATGTTTGTTGCTGCTCTTTTCACAATAGCTAAGAGATGAAATCAACCTAAGTGTCCCTCAACTGATGAGTGGATAATGAAAATGTGTTTCATTTATATGATGGAGTTTTACTCAGCAGTAAAGAAAGATGAAATCATGAAATTTGCAGGCAAATCGATGGAACTAGAAACTGTTATACTAAGAAAAATGACAGAGACTCAGAAAAACAAACAACATATGCTCTCCCTCATGTGAGGATCCTAGCACTAAAATCTTCTAAGTGAATATGGATCCAGACATAACAGGAACCTGGGTGATGAAAAGGAACCAGGGAGGTAAAGGAAAAGAAAGAGTCTGAAAGAGAACAGTAGGAAACAGGTATTAATAAGGGAGATATGGATAATAATGGGGTTATTCTAATGGGAGGGTGGAGGGAGGGTTATACACGGAACCTTGAGGATAAAGGGAAAGAAGGAGCTCAAGAGAGTTGGGACCATAGGAGAAGGGAGAAAAGGGAAAGGTGGCATGACTTTAAATGTGGAAACCATGGTGGAAGGGTTGGACAATGAGAGAGACAAATAATGCCTAGCTAGCTTAAAAAAAACAGAGGGCATCATATTAGGCCAACAACCTACTGACAAATTATACAACTAGATCAAGGAACAAAATATATGTCTAGTCAAGGGTTATCTGAGAATGTTTGGTTTTTGCCCAAGCTTTACCTACATAGCACTTTGTAATTAAAAGTACCAGACTGGTGGAAATAACCTTCTTGGACATTTAACAGCCATACTTTGAGGCCTATACCAATCTGGTCAGAGGAACTTAAAGGACAGGTTTTGTTCATTGC
>NW_008358387.1:4510838-4541305 GCF_000622305.1 Nannospalax galili
CAGCCATGGTTAAGCAGGACCTTTGACTTATCTTCACATAGATGGAACTTGTAAAAGAAAGGAGTCAGGGGCTCCTCCCAAGCCCATGGAACTACTTAGGAACAGAGCCTCAAATGACCTTAAGAATAAAAATTAATTGGTTTATTTGGGCCAACTATATGGTCTTAAACACCCAAAAGGAGTGTATAACCAAAGATTAAAGTGTTCAGTATAATTCTTTAAGAGCCCATATGTATAGCCATTGTTATAACAAGAAACAATGCCAGACAGGAGACACCTTCGTTTGAGTTGTTGGCCAGGGTGTTCCAAGACACTCTCAGACAGTAACCCAGCACAGAACTTGGTAAATGAACAGCAGATCCCAATCTTATCTAAAGGAATGTTGGCAACTGATTGCTGCTAATTGAGGAAGAGGTGATCTTCCCAAAACAAGGAACTCTAGATAGGCTGTCTGGACTCAGCGGATGGACTAGCACTGGGGAACAGTTGGGGACACTGATAATACAGTGGACATTTACAGCTATGAAAGAGTATATGGGCTCCAGTGAGAGGGGAAGGGAGGCTATGGGAGGATGCCATTTGGGATGTGGGTATAAAGATGAATAAGATTGTTTGGGATGTTCTGTATGATATGCACACAAAAAAATTCAATAAATGAGTTATACTTGAGGAAGAAGCATAAAAATTTGTTTCATGTTAATTATTAGATATGAAAAACATTACCACTGAAATCTATCTGTTGAATTTGTATCTATGCTCTGGTACCAAAGATCTCAGAAAGTAACTGACTGTGACTAGTAATAATCAGATAAATGGAAATTAGATACATGTGCAAACATCTAAGTGTTAGTTGCATTAAAAATGAATTTTTGTGTATAAAACAGTATATTTTAAAATGAAGTGGGGATCTTTCTTAAAGGTTAAAACCTCATTTAATTTTATGTCTTATAGGGTTTATACTGAGTATAATATGTATGACTGTATTAATTCAACACTGTGAACCTAAAAATTACAGCCAATTTTGAAAGAGCTGCATCTTTGCTCTGGAAACTGTTATTGGCTATGTCAATGCTGTTGTAATGAAATGCTTCTTCTAATCATGTGGTTATTAAATAAATTTTTAAAAAGAAGAAAAGAAAAAATATATGTATGAGCCAAAAATATTGATAAAGTAACATGGAGAACAGAACAAATCTGTAATTACAGACAGAACATTCTATGCCCCTCTATACTCCAAATAAAGGGAAAGAACTAAAACAGAAAACCAAAGGGATAGAAAGTTCTTAAAACCAATTTTAGCTGATAGAAAATGCCAGTTTGTAGATCTCCACACTGAGGTGGACAGCATGAATACAGGAGCTTCCTTATAGGGATAGTGCTCTCCAGAGACAAGGAAGGATACACACTTAACCTGCTGTTTCCCCTAACATTACTCTAAGCTATGGAGAAATGATGTGTTATATGCTCTGATCAAAAAGCTAAGAAAAATCAGTGTTAATTTTAGCAGTTAAGACAAAAGATTTCTACATGCTAAAATAAAATGCTTGTAAGATTTCACAACTTGAACTCCCAGCAAGCTGTGCATATTGGGCCCTTCTGATAGTCAGCTGTGGAGGTGGGACAGACACACAGCTCCCTACCACACACTGCTGATCTGTTGGGAAATGCCAAATTCGGGGAGATGGGGAAGCCTGGTACCCAGTTGTTTACACACTAGTGAGCCTACCAGACTCTAATGGTTAGTTCCAAACTCAGAGGACCCAGATTAAATTCTGAAGGATATTAAACAAAACCAAAACTTGTAACTAGGAGATAGAGATTTATGGGGAGGAGCAAGAGGGCTGTTGGTGGTGGGAGGAAAATGGGAAGAAGTTGGGTTTGAAAGAAAAAAATATACAACTAAAAATAAACAACAAAAAATAATGAAAAGACTTTATTGTGCATCATACTTTGCAATGCTTTCAATCAGTTGATCATAACCTATAGAGAAAGCATTTCAGGACATACAGCTAATCAAGCCATCTTACTGAGGCTTCAAGTCTGGTCTCCAAACCGCTATTCTCTTTCTGCTAATTTCTGCCTCACCAAATCCATACCTGTATATTTTCAATGAACCAATCCATACAATATTTAGTGTATAGTTACATATTGGGAGTGTCCTTGAGGTAATTTCTAGTTTCACGAAATGTGGAATAAATTTAGACTTTGCATTATTTTAATAAAATGTATGTGTGCTTGCTTGTATGTATGTTTATGTGTTACACAGATACTTTTACATAAAATCTCCACAAATACTGATAAAAATCTATTCTGAAGATTCATTTTTAATTATGTGTATGTATATGTGTCTGTGTGTATATGCATGTATGTGTGGTGCATGCAGAGGCCAATAGAGGATGACAGATCAGATCCTCTGGAGCTAGAGTTACAACCAGTTGGGAGCCTGATATGGGTGCTTGGAACTGAAGGCAGGTACTCTGGAAGAGCAGCAAGCTCTCTTAAGCACTGATGCACCTTTCTAACTCCTTACAAAGAAACTTTAACCACAGTTTCAACTTCTCTTCTGTTTGGGTGCCTAACTAAGCTCATTATTCCTTTGGTCAGTTTCCTTTAAGAATGGAGTTGATGTTATATTTAACTCTATCTTAAAGGAAACAATCTAATGATCTTTGGTAAATTGGATGTAAATTAGTCTAACATTTAGAATTTGATATCTGAGTGGAAAGAGGGATGCTGAATGAATGTCATGCACACAACTGGGTTGCCAATTCAGGCTTAGTTTTTATTTCTTTGAGAAGATAACAATATTTCAAATTAAGAGACATCAAACCTATGGAAGGTATTAACATGAAAAATAAACCCCTTATTTCTGTGTCCTATTTCCTGGTTTCTGTGTTCAGCAGCAAAAAGTTGACTTAAGTCTGAATTTTCTTAGTTAAATGCTTGAGATAATAATCACTAATAACTTAACTACCAGTAAGGGCTAACATTGTTATGGTAATATATTAATAGACTCAGTAAGCATGTCTCAAATACTAAATGTTGGCACATTTTCTCGGAACTACTTATCTATTCCATGAGAGCTACTCATATATTATTGAAATAAATGAAAAACATGTACTAAGATTTCCACTCAGAGGCAAAATAAGTTCATTGGATATGTATTCAAATATCTTTTATTGTTCTCTATAAACCTTCAGTATTCAGTATATTGAATTTTTAATAGGATTCTCATCACACTGTTTTGTTTGAAACTAGATGTAAATAAGAACTAAATAAGAGTTTCTAGGTTAGACATTAAAATTCAAAATAGAAAAAGTATTTGTTCGTTAATTTTATAATTAGTGGATGAGACAGTTCTACAATTGCAGTGTTCAGAAGATAAAAAACATTGTATCATGAAGCAAGAAGATGTTGACACAATACAGCATCTTGGGAAAAAACAAATATGCTTAAAACTTTAATTTACCTTGATAAGATTTCTCATAAATTCAATGATAATTACATGTCAATGGACTTAAAAAGATGTATACGGTTAACAACAATTTTGGTATACCGAAGCTAGACAGGTCACAGGACATAGGGGAGAGCTGAATACTAATTTTCTACTAAATAGTTACAGTATTAAACTGACTTACTTTATGTCCATAGTTTAATGCATCTCACAACTCTCACCAGAGAAGTTTCCTTAAAACAAATGATAATTAACATAGAAACCCACACCTGGCCAACATACAGAGAACAGGAGGCTGTAGAGTACTTATCCCTGAAAAAGTACATCTAAATAAAACTTCTGCCTTGCAAGGCTCTGGGATCATTGCAGAAGAGAGGGAAGAAAGATTGTGCGAGTCTGAGGAGGTGGATGACCAAAACGAAACAGAGTTTTCAAGACCACTAGTCATTTAATCTTATGAATTCACAGCAATGTTGACAGCATGAATAAGTCCCATGCATATTGTCAAAATCACAGCATAGACATGGGGAAAGGGATAAGAAATCCCTGCCCAACCTAAGGAATTTTTGGCAACAGATGACTGCTGGGAGGGGAAAGACTGTCTCTTTCATGGATGGGACTCTTGGTAAGTTAACCAGGCCCTAGTAGATGGACCCACACCAAAGGACATTTGGGGACACAAATTAGACTCTATATGCCATAGAGTACATTATAATATATGTAATAAAGTACTTTAAATTGTGGCGGGGATAAGGGAAGGTGCAGATAGGAGAAGGAATCTTAATACCATCACATTATATTATATGAAAATTGCCACGCTGGAGAGATGGCTCAGCAGTTGAAAATACTAGCTGCTCTTGCAGAGGACCTGGGTTTGATTCCCAGCACACACATGGTGGCTAACAATGGTCCATAATTCTAGTTCTAAGGGATCTTATGCCCTCTTCTGGTTCTCATGGGCATTGCACGACATGGGTAAACTTACATACATGCAGGCAATACACTCAAACACAGAAAAAAATTAAAAATACTAAATAAAATTTAAAAAAAAGAAAATTGCAAAAATTCAATAAAATTTCAGATTCTAAGGAAATACCTGTATTACTTACTATGTCAATTATATCTCAACGAAACTGAAAAGTACTTTCTAATGATGAGCCTCATCAACCAATGACAGTAATCATTTTCATCTTGTAACTTATTCAAAGGCATTTTCATCTTTTCTTAATCTTTTCAATCATTTTCATCTTGTATCTTATTCACAGGTTTTCCTTAATAACAATAAACCTAGATTTTTATTACTTGCCAAAAAGACTTTTGATATAGACAATATGTTGCAAAGCACCAAGTTGGGTCATAGATTTATGAAATGAAATACAACTCAGATAATGAGATTTGTTCAATCTTTATGATAAACTGTGTTGGTAAGTTTAAGCCAAATTAAAATTTAGATAGGTATTTTGAAACCCGGGATAAATATTTTATTCAGTGAACTCCAGAATACTGTGATTAAAAGATGCTCCATTCCTATACAAAAATCAACCCACAGTGGATATAAACTGTATGGCTTTTAACCTTAGCTAGTCACACTGCCAATCCAGTATGTGAATATTTTCATTATCTTATATTCTGCAAATAAACTACTTGATGTAGTTTTACTAAACTCTAATTACATAGAAGCTTTTATGTTTTGTAACTCCTGGTTTCTTTAACACCATTGTATCAGAAAGTTTGCATGACCCATTTTAGAATAATCATTTAATGTGGTGATTCATCAAACTAATGAGGAATTAAATTCATTTAAATTGATCATCATAAAGCAATAATTAATATTTTGGAAATGCTATAAACAAAAAGATCTGTAATGTATCAACAAAGGAAGATGTATTTATCCCAAAGGAAAGTGTTCATCTGGAAAGTCCATGAAAGGTCAGCTATGGGCTTGGAGGAAAATTAAACTAATGGATATGCTGAAGATAAGTAAGAGGATTTAGTTTTCTGAAACATTTGAAAATACTTTCAGAAATTTTTGATAGATTTAGTTGACTATTATAGCACTTAAAGAATTCTCATTCATAATTCCTCAGAATTTTACTTTAATACCTTAGTAAAGAAAATTGTATTAGTTATATTTGTCCTGACCAAACTTTAAAACACATACACAACTAAGGAAAGAGGCTATTGTATCCATGAATATTCTTTTTGTCAATTTGACTTAAATAAATGGCACCTATTACATCCTTTAGGGTAATCATTTCTTTCCAAAGTAATAATCATGTGAGTGTGTCCACTTATACCCCTAGACCCACATATGTCAACATCCATACCTGCTTATCTCTCATTCTCTACATGAATTTGTGTTTGCATCCAGGCTTCAGTTACTCTGAGGAAATCTTTTTAAAATGCTGGGCTTCCAACACTGGGAGCTGCATCAAATTCAAAAGACAAAACATTGACTTTGATAAGGGGCAGGGACTCCTACAAGATGAAGTGATCCTCCATTACCTGTATCCTCTGTAAGGGACTAAGTTAGAAAAAGCAGTTCTAGCAAGAGGAAAGGAAAAGCATATGTCTCTTTTCTGACTGGCATTGTTTGGAAAAAGGAGAATCTTCCCAGAAATTCATAATCTTCTCATTTGTAATGCAAATTTCTCATCATTTCTTTACTTACCACTATTGGTTACAAAATTCTAAAAAATGACTATTGGTATTTTTTGAAGAATATTTTTCCATGAAAAATTAATAGAACATTTAACCAAAATAATGAAAACATCCAGAAGTAAACAAAGTTTGAAAATACCTCCGAAAACTCAACAGAACAAGAAAGAACACCCTGGTGTTTCCCAGAGATATGCACGGGCAGATGTGGAAACCTGAAAGAAAATTATCAAACACATCTCAGAATTGCTACTTTTAGGTTCTCACAGATCATGACCCTTAATATTTGAATATATATTCTTGCATACATTAGGAAGTCTAGAAACAGCCCCTATCAGTACAGACAAATGCCTTTTAGCATAGGTGCAGAGGTAATTTAATGGAGAAAGCATACCCATTTGGATAAATGGAGTCAAGCAATTCAGTATCTTTACACAGCGAAAAAAATAAAATAAAATAAAATTCTGGCCTAAATTCACAACATACACAAAAACAATTTTCAAATGGAAATATACCTAAATATCAAACCCTTAGAAAACCATCTCTCTTTTTTTTTCTTTAAGCAAATGTGATACAATTTTTGTGATTTTTGAGATAGTCATAAGATCATTCCTTAGTACAATGGAGTAATAACAGGAGCAAAGGAAGATTTCTTTTAAAAATATAATTATTTTATGTGTAATGTGAGTGCCATTTGCACCATGTGTATTCACTGCCTGCCATGACCAGAAGAAATTAGATCCTCTGGATATAGAGTTACAGGAAGTTGTGAGCTTCCATGTGGGTACTGGGAACCAAACCCAAATCCTCTTGGAAGATCAGAAAGTGCTCTTAACCACGGAGCCATCTCTCCTTCCCAACCAATGAAAGATTTCTAACCAGTATTTGGGGATCCAGGAAGCAGCTGACATGAAAATAATCCATGATATAATTCTATGAACCCCCAAATTATTACTCAGAAATTAAGGTGAAAAAAAAAGATATTCCTAAATAAAACAAGATTCTGATAGCTCCAAAGATGCTACAAACTCATTTCCATTGTTTTGTTGTGTTTTGTGCTGTGGTATTATTTTGTGTCACACTGGGTTGTTTGACAAAAGCTCTTATTTTCTAGCCCAGGCTGGTTTTGGATTTCTGATTATCTAGTCTCAGCTTTTTTAGTGCTGAAATTGCATAGATGCATGTTCATACCCAGTTTAAAAAACAAACAGCCAGGTGTGGTGGCACATGCCTTTAATCCCAGTACTCGGGAGGCAGAGGCAGGGGGGGCTCTGTGGGGTTTAGGGAAGACCGGGCCTCATAATGAGGTTCCGGGCAGGGGGGGGTACAGGGGGGCCCCGTCCCAAGGAGACCAAAAAAAAAAAAAAAAAAAAAAAACCCAACAATTACAAACACCAAAATCTTTTCTGTTGTAAGCTTTGGGAGAAGAGAATTTGTGTTAGTATCTTAATTCAGCACCAGGAGAAACCTGCCTCTTTTTAACCTTTGGGGGCACATTTTCTTTACATATAAATTGAACCTAATGGTGCTTAATTTACTAATTTCAGGGAGTTTTAAGGGGATTGGTGATATATTTGTAATTACAATAGCTAGCACTTTCTGATAGCATTCTAAATACCAAATTGTTCCAGGAATGAAGAGTGTCACCCTATTCAGTCCTTAAAAACTCTGATGGGCTATGCGCCCTAATTTTACAACTCTGAGGATTAGAAAACTGAAGGATTTTAAAAGTTGTTATTCAAGGGCACAGAGCTAGTGATTTTTTTTTTTCTCTTCTTGTTGTTATTTCTTTAAAACCAAGATCTTAACAGACTGCAGAAAGGCTATTTGTGGTAGGGATGCAAATAGCAATCAGTGCACAAAGTTTTGAAGACAAAAACTCTTCATAGAGATAGGCAGAACATGGGGAAACAATGTCCGCATTTTATCTAATTGTGGCATGGTTTATTTCCATTGGTGGCCACAAGGGACCCTTGTACTTGAAGCCTCATTTGAAAAACACAAATACATACAGAGAAAGGACTCAACACAGAGCCAGGAATGGTACCCATGCACTCATATTCTGTGACCTATATTGCAAAGTGTGAGAGTAATGTGTGGTTCTGTCATCTTTCTTATTCTATCCTTTACATAAGATATGTACAGGAGGTGTCATTGATAGGTTTAACTAGAACAAGAATTTGTGGAATAGACTTGAAAACTGAGGAGCTGTGGCATAGAAATCACAGAGTAAGAGCATACTGCCTGTCTGCTTTCCATTTTGATAAAATGATTTTTATCTTTCCTTTTATTGCTGATCAAAGTTCAAGATCTGATCCCCACCAGATTTTGGAAATTTAATTCTGATCAGGACATCTTTGCAATGCTGAGAGGCAAAGCATCATTTCCTTTCTATACCATTAGCACTTTGCAATTGAGAACATATCACCTAGTGGGGTTTTTTTTTCTGCTAGTTTTCTTTTTCACCAAGATCTTAATAGAGTGCCAAAAGGCTATATGTTGAAGGAATGCAAATAATAATCATTGTGCAAAGTCTAGGCTATAAAAACATTTCATAGAGGTGGGCAGAACACAGGCAAACAATGTTCTTGCTTCATTGGCTTATGGAATGTTTTATTCTCACTGGTGGCCACAAGGAGCCTTTGCACTTGAAGCCTCATTTGATGTACAGAAATGCACTCTGGATCCTTTGCAATAAAAATTGCTCACCCTACACAAGTCTGACTCCCTTATGTCAACATTAAATGAGCATTATGTCCCGCATAAAAAACATTGACTGCTCTTTATTTCAAATGCCACTGATTCTCTCTGTTTCTGAAGTAAATGTCAGTTGGTGGAAAAATGCACTGATCTTGAAATTGGATATGACTGAATTGCAAAGCCCTCTGAGTTCATGATGAAAGTACTTGTGGGGTGAAAAAGAAAGTGATGCCTCACAGAGTTAGAGCTTGGTTAGAGTTAGAGCTCTACCACCTATTAGCTCTATAATATTTACTTAACACTTGGCTTCCTTGGCTGTCTATAATAATGTCTCTAATTTATCTAGAAAGGTTTGAGAGGTAGAATAATATAACACATAAATTCTAATGATGGTAAATACAAAACCACAGTACAATGATCATTAATGCTATTTTGTCAATGAAAACCAGTCATATGTATGCTCTATGCATCCATTAGTAGTGATAAGTACACTTGCTGTCAATTTAGATTACATTGACATCGTTCTTCTGAAATTCTGTTTACAAACTTAGACCCTCCTAATAATCTCAAGCTTACTTGTTACAGTGAAGCATACAAAATCCTTTCCATTGTGTACTATGGTGGATCAGAAATAAACTAATTGTATTATATGACAGTCATGGTAGGCATTGGCTATCTGAACACAAAGAGTAAACTCTAAAAATGAATCACCATAAGTATATGTTGCAAGAGTATGAAGTTGAGAATTAGAAACGAATTTAAATTCTGATGAGCGTCATTTCTCTGTGGGAGAACATAGGTAAGTTATTTAATCAGGCCTGTGTTTGCCCATTGGTTAAAAGTCTGGCTTCCACGTACTGATGCAGACAAAGGAGACAAAGTTCTACATTAATTATATATCATTTATTTTTAGAAAACACAGTGAAGCAAATTCTAGTAACAAATCTATTTATAAATTAAAAATAAAGGCTTTTAGAGTTTCAGTGACTTACTCAAGGTCACAATGTTGTCAAAAAGAAGAAACCATATCTACACCCCAGCATGTCACTGTCAAGCCTTCTTAACAACCACATTCAAATTTTTACTGAATCACTTTAATATAACTATATATAGAGATATAGATATTGACATATATATGTAAATGTAATATATATAACTTGTCATTATATATCCTTTACCACATTATGTACGGTATCTCATAAATAACAACCACTTATATTTCACCATTTTGATAAAACATGAAAAATTTGAAAAAAAAAAACAAACAAACAAGTATTTGGTTCCTGAAAATGAACTATGACTTTTCCCCTTATTTTACTTTATGCAAACTCTAGAAATAACATTTAGAAGCAAATTTCATTATGTACTAGTTAAATAGATTATTCAAAAAGGAGCCCATGCAGTAGAATAACTGGCTGTGGACCATCTCATCATGCCACACTGCGGATTTAAATTGTGGACCATTATTTATAAATAAATTAGTGACAAATGTTTCTTATCAACACATAAATTAATTTTTCCACGCACCTTCTCAAAAAACTTTTGTTTTCCATTTTACTCTGAACATGTACCAAAGATATGCTTAACATATGGCAGGAGAGGTACATGGATACCTTAGTTTCCAGATGGCATTTTCTAAATTGTCTTTTTGAGACAGGGTCTCCCTGTAGCCACAGCTGATCTGGAACTTGCTATGTAGATCAGGCTGGCCTCAATCTCACAGAATCCGCAGAAGGCATATTTTATAAATATGTGAAACATATTTTTGTAAATTTTTATTGAATTTTTGTGTATTTTATACAGAACATCTTCACCATCTTTATACCCCCTACCCCACTGGCACCCTCCCATAACCCCCCACACACTGGAATTCATGCATTTTGTCAATTGTGTTGAGGTCTATCATATCAAGTTGGTGGTACCAGACATCCCTAAGTACAAGCTCATGCACTGAGGTCTAGTCAGCCTATCTAGATTCCCTCCCTTTAAGAATATCAGCTCTTCCTCACCCAGCAGTAATCAGCTACCAATAGTTCTTTGACTAAGATTGGGGCCTGCTGTCCATTTCCACAGTTTTGTGTTGGGTTTTTGTCTGCTTGAGTTTGCGTAGTTCTTATGCATGCTGACACCATTCATTCATGTGAGCAAGGTGCCAAGAGCCTATAGGACTGTATTTCCATATGGTCATGCACCTCCTCCCTGGCTTTCACAATCTTTCTGCCCCCTTTCTGCAATGGTCCCTGAGCCCTGGGTCCAGGTAGAGCTTATTATACAAGTCCTGTCCAAGGATTCACTCTGCAAACTCTTATTCTCTACACTTTGGCCATTTGTGACCTTTTGCATTCCTGGTCTTCTGTGGCATGAGGTAGTTTCCTTGATGAGAGTTGAGAGATGCATTAGTCTTCTCTTTACCCCTTATTTATGTATGTTCTGTGAGCCTCAGGGGTAGAGGTTGTGTTGTAAATGTGCCACTTTTACTTGGGCAAATATGTGAACCTTTTACCAAAGGACATGGCAGTTCTTGGCAGATGACGAGCATGGTAAATATCCTGCAATAGCATTCTTCTCACCTTGACTAAGACGTGATTGTATACTACAAATGAAACTGCTAATGTTCTGATTGCTTAATGCAGCATCAGAGCAAATGGTTATAGACCTGGGTAGTTAAAGGAGAGAGCAATCCAAAAATAGCATGCCCCAATACAGACATTGTAGCAGTCATTTGCAATTGGGAGTCATCATTGTTTTGACTGTGGAGGGAAGTTAACCCAGGCAATGACTTAGAAACACAGAAGTTTGCGTTTCATTGCAGCACAACTTTGAATTTTTCCTGCAATGAAAAATATGTAAGTAAAACAGGACTTTGAAATGACTTTTAAAAATGTTACAGACTTGAGTTCAAGTCTGCAATCTATTACCTGCTTAGCTGAAAAGGCCTGGATGAGCTATTCACCTTTCTAAAGCTCATTTGTGAACTGGAAACTTGAGTTATTGTGAGATTCGCGTAGAAAACTCATGTGAAGCTCTAAACAGCACATATCCAGTATTATTATGGGTCTACTACCTAGGAGGTCACACCCCTCTTATCTTAGCTTTCTAAAAATAGTAAGATAACAATTGTCAATATCTCTTCCTTATAACTGGAGGGATTCCTAGCTAAGTGGTTATAATTTTTTCAACTTTTTTTTTAATTTCCATTTTTCATTCCTGGTCAGTTAATGTTTATCATTTTCATAACTGGTCATTAAATATTTCTTATTTTGCTTTGGTAGAGCAGATTTTCATCATATCCATGGAGGGTGAGAGTCTCACAGATAAGTAAATGACTAGACTCTTTTTATCCAGAAAATTGTTGGCTTCAGGAGACACACATGACTCTAACTCCAAAAGGCAGGCACAACAGCAACTTCTAAGACACAGCAAGCTAGGGTGGGTCTGAGGAAGGAAAGAGGAAGCCTGCTTGAAGAGATGTGCAAACATAACAAGAGGTGGGCTTTGAAAGTTCAAACCAAAAATGATCATAAAAACGCTAAAATGAGCAGGGAGATCTCTGTGAGTTCGAGGCCAGCCTGGTCTCCATAGCAAATCCAGGCCAGCTGGGGCTACAGGGAGACCCTGTCTCAAAAAGACCAAAAAACAAAACAAAACAAACAAAAAACTGTTAAAATGAAAGAAAATTGCCCAGGTTTAGGAAATATAAGATTATAGGCAACAACTGAAGACCAAAAGTTGATAGTGTTTACAAAGCAATGGAGAGACACATAGAGGTAGAAATGGGTCAGTTGAGCCAAGTGGAGAAGGGCCCTCATCCAAATCACCACTCCCCATGGATGAGCTACAGATTGGTGAGAGCACCATTTTAGGAAACAACTACGGGATCTTACACTTTGACATGTATCGCCTTTGTTTCTTGGTGTTTGCAATTAGTAGTACTTCTGAACTTCTGCTGTTATTACCTTTTGTGTTTTATAATTTCTAACAATAAATTCATGTGACTTAAGAAGAAATTCTTAATTTTTGCCCTCAAAAAGTGACTGCTGTCCTAGAAGGTGAGAACAATGATTCTCAGAGGGGTTCATATGCTTATCTATAATGCTTCTTCCTGGTGAGTATTGCAGAATCTGTCCCATCACTTCATGGTAAGGAGAGCTGGGATTCTTGTTTCTGACTCCGGCCTTCTCACATAGGGAAAAAAATCCCTGCTTGGCTGTCACAGTGTGAACAGTGCTTCCTGGGTTTGCAGCTTAGGTTGGGATCAAAATCTATACATCACTTGTCTCTGATAGCCTCAGTCCCTAATGCTCATGCCATCTTCCATCACTACTGCAATTGTTCACAATTATGACTTTGATTTTCTTTTTTGGTATGTAAAAATTTCCTTTTAGTTAATTTTATATTTGATTTTCATTGGCTTTATTAATGTATATTCCATATATCCAAATAACTGACCCACTTAAAACCCATTACTTTCTAATGTACTCATAGTTATAAATACATGACCACAATATGCTTTAAAATATTTTTAATAACGAGAAAGAAATCCTACCCAATTTATCTCTACTTTTCATCCTCTGTCTCCTTTAGCCAAAGGAGCATGAATCTACTTCCACCATTATTATTTATTCTGATTGTTAAAAATGAAAGAATCACAATAGGTGCTCTTTATAAGTAGTTTCACGTGGTTAGAATAATCTTTTCAAAATTCATTCATGCTATACCATACATAAGTACTCCATAGTTAGTGTTGAATAATATTTCATTCTATGGATATGCCTTGTTTCTTTGTCCATTGATTAGCTAATGTACGCTTAAACTGTATCCACCTTTCATAATAACCATTCTATGAAATTTTGTGTGCAAACATTTGAGTATACATAAGCTTCTTGTCTTATGTATACATATAGAAATGCTGGGTCAGATGGTACCTCCACAGCTAACAGTTTGCAGCACCATGAAACTCTCCTTCCAAAGTGGTAACATTTTACAGCTGTTCAGCAGTGTCTGATGCCTCCAATGCCTCCACATCCTCTACAAGTTTGCTATCACCTATCTTTTTCTTATTATTATAGGCCATCTAATGAATATAGCACATTGTTATTGGGTCATATTCCTTTTTCCCAATGGTCGATAATGTGGAGAAATTGTTCACATGCTTATTTTCTAGTTCTATATTTTCATAAGACAAATATCTATTTAGAAATCAACATTTAACAGAGGGACTCTCAACTAACATTTAAAATAAAAAAGAAGCCTGGGGCTAGGGAGACAGCTTAGTAGGTAAAAGTACTTGCTCTGCAATCATGAAGCTCTGAGTTTGCATCTCTAGCACCCGTTTATAAAGGTGGACATGGTCATGTATATCTAACTCCAGCATCATGGCAGGAAAAGACAGGACGATGACTGAAGCTTGCTGGTGACAGCTTAGCTCCACGTTCAGTGAGATATCCTGTACCAAGGCAATAAGGCATGGGGCTGCTTATATTTATTTATTTTCTTTATTTTCCATACCTCTTGAATGCATACATTACAGCTTTTCAGTGGATACATGAAGTCGTAAGCTATTATTCTTTCAAATATTTTCATGCTATTTTTTTCTATCTTTACTCTCTCCAGAGTAAACATGAAGATATTTCATATTTCTTTGAAGCTCTTTAATTCTTTTTCTTTTTTATTTCTTCATAAGGATGACATAATCTCTACCAATATATCTTAAAATTCACGGATCTTTCATTCTTCCAGTATGAATATTCTTTTGAGCACTTTTAATGATTTTTCTATTGATATTGATTGCTATAATTTTCAAGTCAAGAATTTTCATTTGGGCTTGGAGAAATGGCTCAGCAGTTAAGAGCACTGACTGCTCTTACAGAGGACCTGGGTTTGATTCCCAGCACCCACATGGTGGCTACGAACCATCCTTAACTCCAGTTCCAGGGGAATCTAAAGCTGTCTTCTGACCTCTTCAGCATTGCACGACACAGGTGCACTCACAAACCTGCAGGCAATACACTCATCCACATAAAATAAAAATAATAAAATATTTTCGATCCTGTCTCAAAAAGACAAAAAAAAAAAAAGAATTTTCATTTGATTAAAAAAATTCGCTTTAGGGGACTGGAGAGATGCCTCCATGGTTAAAAGCACTGATTACTTTTGCAGAGGACCAGTTTTGATTCTCAGCACCCACATCGTGGCTAAAACTGTCTGTAACTCCAGTTCCAGAGGATCCAACACCTGCTTCTGACCTCTGACATGGGTGCACTTATGCATATGAAGGCAATACGCTCATACACATAAAAATTAAAAATAAAAATAAAAAAGTTCCCATTAAGTGTGGAAAGTTCATTGGTACTGCTGAGGGCAGCCCTTGGTGTGCGTATAAATGCTCTGAAATGATGGTAGTTGTTGCAGGGTCCTTGGATATCTCTTTTCATGATATCCCTCTCAAGAACTTCCCGCCTGATTTTATATCATCCCACTATGTTCCCCTAGTTACCAGTTTTGATAATGCCCAGTAGCATTTATTGCTTGTTAGTTTAATTCAATTAACTCTAGGTAAGGATAGCTTTGAAGCCAGTCTGTGAAGTTTGTTCCAACCTTGGCTTTGGCCTCTTTTGCTGTTTCTTGCTATTGACTCCCTGTTAAGCTAACTAGTCTATGGTTAACCTCATTGCTCTTGATTAAGAGAGGCGCTTGTCTTTGAAAGTCTTCATGACATTGTCTCATGTTTCCTTTCAAATAATGTCAGTTCATTTGGTGACTGTTGTACACTATTCTTATGATCTGATGCTGCCCATAAGTAAGTTTTCTGAGACAGCTGTGTACTAAAACAAATGGGTCTTTGGTCTTCACAGCTTCCTGTTCCCACCATGAAGCTTTGCTGTAAGATTGAACTAGGACAATGGTGGCTGAGGCTCCAGTATTCTCAGTCTTCCATGATTTAAACAGAGCCATGGTCAGATGAAGAGGGCTTTGGTGGAAGAAGAGGCATACTTCTCAGTTATACTCCAATATGTTTAGCCTCTTCACCTCATTCTTGGAGAAGACAGAAATGGTCTGACTCTTACAATGAGGTGGAGTACATGAGGAGGGATAAATCTCAATCACACCTCACACATCCATGTGTGGTGTTGCTCCTATCAAATCCTTCCTACTCACCTGGAAGAAGGGTAGAGAATGGCTCAGAATGGGTCATGACTCAAATGACACAGATGCTTGCTGATCTTCTTGAGTTTAGAATTTCTTTTCTTTTCCTTTCTTTTTCTTGTATTGGTTTTTTGAAACGGAGTATCCCTGTAGCCCCAGCTATCTTAGAACTCACTCTGTAGACCAGTCTGACCTCGATTTCACAAAGATCGACCTGCCTCTGCCTCTGGCGTATTTGGATAAAAGGTGTGCACCATCACATCTGGCAAGAATTTTTTCAATGTTTCGTTATTGATCTGGGTTTCTGCTTGTTTTCATCTGCTGACCCTTTCTTGTTGGGAAGTAGATGCTTACTTTCTCACAAAGTCATCCTAGTGGTAAAACCTCCTTCTTTCTTTCTGAGCTCAGCTATGTGATTTGGGTTCTTTTTTGTTTGTTTGTTTGTTTTGTTTTGTTTTGTTTCCTTAAATTTAGTATAGTATTATGTTTGTCAAGCTAGAGGTTGGGGATGTCGTGTATCACATGAGAAGAAGCTTAAAGCATTTCGTCCTCAGAATTAATTCTCCCAGGCACTCCTTGACATACCACGTGGATGTTAATCATTTTTTGACAAGAAATAACACGGAGTTGAGGAATAATTGCTGACTGCAGTTGTAGAGCTCACTGGTATGGGAGCTGGGACTAGAGCCCTGCAATTCTGGCTCCTGATCAGGTCAGTATTAGGAGACACCTATCAAGGATTGGTTTAAGGATTATGATGTGTTAAGCATTCATTCAATTCGCAAACCCTTCACAAAGGTACAGGTGGTTGAACTTTCTTCTTTCAAAACTCTGTACCTTCATTCATTACAACGCGTCCTCAGCAGCCAGCAATCTCTCTACTTGTGCCTGTAATTTGAGTGAAGAGGGGTTTGTGGACGCTTTAAAACCAGATTGATCATGTACCCCCACCCAAACCAGAGTGGAGGAGCATATAAAATGCACTAATGTCAGAACTGCTTATTTTGTAATTTACTGTTGATTCCTTTCCCAGAATGAACTTCAACTCTCATAACATGCTGTTATGAAATAAAATATTTATGAAAGAGGGAAACATAGATCTAGAACACCAAAGAATCTCCATTTATGAAGTCTGAGAACCTGGCAAGATTGTAATAGCAAATAAATATAGATTGACTTTCATAGCCACCGTTCCAGACATCTAACAACATTGAAAAATTTTATTCTTTTTCCACTGTTGCTAAAAGGTTTAAGTTACTTAAAGGTTCTCTTCAAAACTGTCTTCATGATAAAAGCCACATCACTGTTCAAACCCCAAATTCCAAACCATGATTATCGTTCACACCCTTAGTTAAAAGATCTTCAGCATACTCAAAAAATCCATTCAAAAAGGCATTTTGAATACTGTATTACAATATGTCATTTGGAGTTATTTTTTATCAAATAAGGTCTCACTGTCAATGATGAAACTGCCTGAAACTGGAATTGAGCATGGCAAGTATATTCAATTTTCCATTACCAATTGGAATAGAATATACTGGTAATTATACACAGAGATAGCCAAGTCTTACATGGTAAAGTAAATTTGTCTGCCAAGGATCTTTTCACAGAGAGATGTCAGCATTCAGTACAAAGCTGGATTGTGTCTTCATGATGGGCACCCATGGAGGGAGTTAAAACACTTCTGATGAAAGTATTTTCTCATGAGAAAATATATACTTAGTTTTTCAAATTGTTTTAGTTGGATGACATTCAAATGTCTCTCAAAGAGAATGATATTATAAACTCAACAACTCATATATTAAAAAGAGCTACTTCATAGGAACAACCAGGAGCAGCTAATCACAAAACAGGTAGAAGATTTTGCCTCAACCAAAGCATGCTGCATAGGTTGAGAGACTGGATATGGGAAACCAGGGTGATTGAGAGAATTAATAGAATTTTAAACGCCCAACTGGATGACTGGAAAAATTATTATGATAATTATAAGAACTGAGTTTCAAGAATGGGTAGATTAGAAGAGAAGATGATGCGTGCAGTGCTAAAATTCTACTTAAATAGGAATATCAATATACACCTGCATATTAAGCTCATAATTTTCAAAAACATTTGTGCAATTCATATTAATATGGTTTACCCATGCATGAGTGGGATGTAAACAAGTCTATATGTACTTATGTGGGTATTTGAACAAGCTTGTGCATGTGTATGTTATGTAAACGTATTTTCCTGGGACAAAATAGTGTCCATTTACAGATTTTTTTACTATATGTATTTTAAATTTTTTATATAAATGCCTCACACCAAAATGAGTTAGTTGTGAATGACCAGCATTAAATTCCTAGACAGGATTTAGTGCAAAAGGATTTAATAATATGAATTATTTAACTGTAGGATATACAACTGTATAGCTAATGATAGGAACAAAATATGTTAATAATGTATGGTTAGTTCCTGGGTTACTAAAATAAATATTGTTGAATATGAGAATGATTTATTTCTTTTTGTTCATTAGTATTATTTAAGTGTTTTGTCTATTTCTTTTACAAATATTTATTAAAATATATATAAAAAGGAAAAATGATTCAACTTGATGATTTTTACAGTAGTTGGTATGAGGGTAGATGGGCGTATGAAAACATACAATTTTTCTAACTGATGCTCCTTAGATGTATTTCTATATCCAGAGTACCAGAACTAAACTCAAATAGGTGGTTAGTGAAAAAGACAAATTTAAATAATAAATCATATCAGTAGGTATCCTAGTTTGCGTTCTACTGCTGTGATTCACACAATAATCAAAAGCAACCACACTCCCAGGTCACAGTCCATCACTGAGGGAAGCAAGGGTGGGACCTCAAGCAGGAACTAAAGGAGAAACCAAAGAATGCTCGCTAATGGCCCAAAGGCTCACTCTCAGGCTCACCTCAGCTAGCTGTCTTAAGCAGCCCAAGGCCACATACCCAGAGGATGTTGCCAACCCGCCACAGTGGACTGGGTCCTCCCACATCAATCAACACTCAAGACAGCTTCTTACAGACATAGCCACAGGCCAATCTGATGGAGGTCATTCTTTAACTGAGATTCCTTCCTCCCTTATATCAAGCAGACTATAAAACTAACCAGGACACTTAGGTGACTAGTATCATTTAAGCATTTTAAACAAGGTTTTTGTGACTCCTGGAAGTATTTTTTTTTAATGGTATCATTTCATGTAAAAATCCAATGATAACTTTTATACCTAGGTGATATTCCCAGATGTGGACAGTTATGAATTCATTGAACAACAATATTTTACTGATGAAGTTCTAATTAAATTATTTGCTAGTGGGTACTTTCTACTTCAGGAAGAACCAGAATACTTAGATACACTACTGAAATTGTCATTTTTTTGTCAGGTAACTTCTATAAAACTAACATTTGGAAAGAATCTGGATTTACTTTGGGATTGAAATTTCTTCTTTCTGCATGACAGCCTTGGTCCTTCTGTCAAATGAATTTAATATATATATATATATATGTGTGAATTTGGAGAAGTAAAGTTAATTTATTATTTATTCTTTTTGTGTGGTAGAAATAATTCCACATTTTGTTCTTTCTACTTGCCATTGAAGCATTTAATCTTTCCATATCAGTATATCCCTTAAAGGACTGAAGGCAAACTCAGTTTGGTCTGACCACCACTTGCTCTCATTCGGCAGATAACGATTTACGTGTAAAGACTCTCAGGTTCTTAGTGCTTTGTAGTCAGTCATTTACAAGACAAATTTAAGTAATAAGTCATATCACTATGTTATCCTAGTTTGCGTTCTACTGCTATATATATATATATAATTTTTAAAGTTATAAAATGTATTTATTATCTCTCATCAAAATAGCCTCATTCATTGGAAATGAGAAACAATTCATACGGAGATCTGGGACTTAAGTCTTTTATTTTTGCTCTTTTATTTTTGCTCTTAACTCAGGTCATACTTAAGACTTCATTACAGCTTTCTTAAAACTGAAGACTAGTATGAAATGAATCTCAATCTGTGGTTTTGGATGGTGATTAGTCATAGAATTTCTTTCTTCTCCTCCATTTAGTGTTATTATAGTTTAATCAGGCATTTATCAGATCACGGAACTAGATGTAAATTTATCTTCAATGATTAAAAGTAATTTATTACTCCATTTTCACATTCATTGTAATTTTTGCAGTAAAGCATGTCTCAGGCTTTGGTAATAACACTTGATTTAGTACAACTAGAGGAGGAGGAGGAGGCTGCCATCTTCAGAAGCCCCAACTCACCTTTCTAAGTTTTGCATTCCATGTGTCTCAGTTGCAAAAACTGAAGAATAAGAGAAACCAAATGTTGACCGGAGTAAAGCACTCTTTAGACTCGGAGTTTGATTGGCTTCCAATGCAAAGGCCCATAGTTCCCAAACAGATTGCTTTAACAAACTTTCCTGCTGGGAACAGGAACCTGGAGGGTAGCATCTAACCAGGGTGACAGCAATTCAGATTCCAGTTCACAGTTGCCAGTGAGACTGGAGTCTTGTTTTAGAACAACTAAAGTTTTCTCAGAAGGGGGAACATAACTTGAGCTGTATGTGCACGTATATGGATGCATAAATTCTGCTATTTCACAAAGTCCTGGCTCCATATTTTTAAACACTTAGCTATTTCCTTGTCCTCATTTTCCACTCAGTACCAATGTATAGATGCCAGTGGCTCACTGGTTAAGAGCACTGCCTGCTTGAGTTTGGTTTCCAACACCCATGTTAGGTCACTCATGACCAACTGTAACACGAGCTCCAGGGGACTGTTAGCTTTCCTAGGCCTCTACAGGCATGCACACACCCATCGTGTTCACATATATACATAAATAAAAATCTTTTAAATCTTTTTAATAAAAACAGTCTATAGACACACCTATCTCAGGAGATATAAATATGCAGTTGCTATACATAATCATAATTATCAATACCGTTAGTATTACAAGTGTTTAACAATATGCCAGTATTTCCTTTAATCAAGATGTACTTAAAATACTAAACAATATATTATTTATTTTAAAAGTTTTATTAACAATATTAAGCTAATATTAGCCTTTTACATAGAGGTGGGTTGGTTTAGTAGAATATAATTGAATGGATGAATAGAACTCTTTAATCATATTAGATTTAGAATACAGACTCTAATACATATATATTCAATAACATATTGTATAATCATTCATAATTTTTACCAAAGATAGGAACTATCCTGCTTAATTTTAGTGATGCAAATCCCCAAATTAATAATCTAATATACTGTTTATGACAAAATAGTAGAACTACATTGTCACTGTCTATTCATATAAATATTCAGTCACTAATAATGTGTGTGGATTGCAAAGTGTACATCTTGTACTGTTATTTACAATTCCCTTAAGAACAGAGCTAAATGTCAGTCTTTACTTGTTACAGCAATTTTGGAAAATACAGTAATTGTGATGCAATAAAGCATGTAAGGATAAAGAGATAAATACCTGCAGCTTAGATTTGACAGGATTACATCTAAACCAAAACATGAAAATAGAGACTTTACAAACAAAACAATGTCTGGAACATGAATTCTAAAGAAGAGAAGGGAGGTCCAGAATTTAGTTCATTGGAGTAACTGAAAGAAGGCCCTTAGTGCTCTGCTGTGAAACAGGCATAAATTATCTCAATGAACCTTCCCATGGAGCCTGAAGCTGCCCCACAAATCTAAATCACTCTTCTATCAGTACAATTATTTTTGCATACAAAATGGAACCAATTGCCTTCATCTCTCTAGTATTTCTATTCCAATGTCTTAATTGATTTTATAAACTTTTATCATTATGAAATGGGCATTATGTTAAGCCAGAGTTAATATAATTACACCAGTAATTTAAACAGTGATAATAATTTGTCAAATACATGATTCAATGAAATGAAAAAATAAAATTGAGATTGAAGACCAACTATTAAAATGAGGGACCTCTAAGTTCCATGCAAAACAGCAGACCACATTGAAGGTGTCTCTGTAAATGTCCATGGTAGATATTTTTTTCCTAGACTGTAACTATTCTCAAGGCTCACAGTATAATAAATAATAATATGTGTACTCTGCTTCATGTTAGTAATAAGTGGTTCTCATTCTTATACCTAGGTTGTACTGAATAATTTCACAGGAAACAGAACCATTATCTTTGCTGCTCATAAGATAGGCATGATTTCAATTTTAATGATTAACAGTGTATTGTGGTTGAGTTCAGACATATTCATGTACTAAGCTTAGTGCAAGTATTTAGTTTACTTTTTCCATTCATAAATTCAGCATCTATAATATGCATCTATAATATGCAAGATTAGCACTCACAATACAAATATAAATAAAATATATTCTCTGTCCTGAAAGTCCATAAGAGATCAGGAGGAGTATTTTCAGTCATGTTTAAAACTTGGTATAATGAAAATATATAGTAAATGTGCTAGAGGCAAAAGGAGAGAGGGACTTAGCTATGAAGGGTAATAATCATAAATGGCTTCTCAAAGACAAAGCAACTGAGGAACGCTTTTAAATGCAGATGAGTTCATCAGGCTGTGTGACTGTAAATAGACTGTTGGATTTTGTGTAGAGCTAAACTAAATACTTGCTATACTTACCAGATGGGCATTGGAATATGGCAGTCACATACAAAGATTTAGGGTACAAAAAAACAGGACATTTAGTCTGTTAGTTGGCATCAGAAGGATACCTAAACTATTACTCAAAGTTATCAACGCCCATCAGGTAATTTATGGGCCACAATGTTTTCTTTCTTAGAGGTAAAAGCATGGTAAACGTTTAGCTTTTAGCTCAGGAGTAAACCTCTAACCTGGCCTAATCTCTTAGCCAAGGATATATGAGTTATTTGTTCAGAACAAGGAGATGAGCTAAGGGTTGTTGACTGAGCTGCTTTCCCACAGAGCAGGGAGCCTGCACTTTTATGACCAGGCCACTTCCTCCGAGCTGCTTTCCCATAGAGCAGGGAGCCTGCACTTTTATGACCAGGCCACTTCCTCCTGCCAGTCTAGCAGTGTTCTGTAAGATAGGGATTATCAGAGCTACTGTTTTCAGTGCCCCTCCCTTTAGCAGAGAATACAGCCTGGACCTATAAGTTTTAGGCTTGTCTCATCCTAGGGCCTGGCATCCTGGTTTCCTATAGTAGTGGGAGGTATGTCCTGAACAAAAACACAGCTTATTCCCTGTCCCTTCTTCTACTTTCTTGCTTCCTGGTCACCACAAGGTGAACAGCTTCTTGTGTTCCACCTCATCTCAGGACCAATGTATCAGATACAGTCCATGCTTGGCTGAAATCTCTGATAGCATGAGCCAAAATAATCCTTCGTCCCTTTAAATTTTTCCTCTCCAGTGCTTGTCACAGGCAATAAAGTCTGAACAACACACTAACCCTTTTCTGTACTGCTCAGTTCTCATGATACAGCCAAACTTCCTGTCTCTAGGTAGACTCAAAGGCTGTTGCTCTGACTGTTTGCTCTGCCTGAAAATTCCCTCTTCAAGATTTGATACCCGTGTGCTGACACCATTCCTTACTGCACTTAGATCTTATATCAAACACCACATTTTCGCTGAGTCTTTCCCTGCCCACTCCTTTTAAAATTCCTACGCCCCCATAAAAACAAGCAATGAAAAGTATAAGTATATATCCTATGTATATTCATAGCCAGAGAGTTGTCAACGCTAAACAGGAGTATAATGTAGGAAGAAAAGGTGGCATAGGAAATTTTCAAAGGGGAAGGCAGGAGAGGAAGCAATTAAAATAGATTTAAGATCGAAGTGCGAAAGGAATGGCAGCATTCTGCACTTCTGAGTCTCTGGGAAAGTGTTTGGTCGACACTGTTCATATACTATCTTGATGGATCATTGAACAGACCAGTTTTAACGAGGGTAAAATGATAAGAAGCACATACTTATACTTACGTGTTATATATAATAATCTGGCCAAAATTACTTGTGTATAAGTTACCTAAGGCAGAGTAGAAGACGACAGGTCTAGAGCTGACACGTAGCTTATGGTATATGGAAAACAGAACCACTACAGCCCAAGCAGTCAGGGACAGGCTCACAGAACATCTTCTGCTTTACTTTCCATCACTACACAGTGATTCAGAAGCAGGGAAAAGCAGATGACTTTTCATGGTCCCTCGTCCTAGCAATAAATAATACTGAACCACATTCTGAAAAATTATGCCCTTTTTATTCCTTTTGATTTGAAATCTTTCTTATTCAATTATGAAAGTGACAGCTTATGGCTCAGAATATTCAAGAAACAAACAACTCTGTACGTACAACTTCTAGGTGGGAAAATGATAAAAATTTTGTTTTGATATATTTATATGGTATGTGTTTTCTATTTAGGAAAAAAATGTATTTTCTTTAGAAAAATATCTAGTGAACAAGCTAGTAATGATTTAAAGAGAAATGTTGAGCAGTTAAGCCCTTTCTGATATGCAAACACAAAAACGAATGAAAGTAACACAGAAATAAGTGTATATTTTAAAACCTTAACTGTAGAAGCAAATGACTAAATTTGAGAAAACAGCAATTTTTATCAATCCATGACTGGAACATTTATCAAATAATATTATATAACTTAACACCAGAAAGACTGGCATAAAGTAAAACCTCTTTAAGTTCTCCATCAGTTCCTTAAGGGATAGCATGTGGGCTGCTAAAATTAGCAAATACATTTCTAATTAGTGAAGCTTGATACTTGAACATCTGTATTTTTTTTTATCATTTATTTGCTTACTCCAGCAAAAATATCTCAAGAGCCAAATTATCTATGACAGGGTCAATTGGCACAGGGGCCAGGATGTCTTCAGAGTAGTCATAGGAAGACATAGTTGAGTTAGGATTTCACTTGATGGTCTTGATCTCTTTCTGTTTCTCTTTTTCCACTGCAAGTCTAAGTATGGTACTTATAAGATACAGATCAAAACCAAGCAAAGAGCCAAGGTACATGTAAGAAAGAACAACACTTGGCTTGGGACATTGCTTACTGAATTCCAGTTCTTCTATGAATGCCTTTATTAGCATATATTATTTACACATAACAATGGGTTTTGGTATGATATTTTCATACATATACATAATATATTGTTTATCATATTTACTTACAATCATTAATCTCTCTTGCTCTTTCCAAATATAATTAATCCTGTTCCTCTTTCCAAATGGTCCCCTTCTACATTGAAGTCTGTTTTGTTTTGTTTTGTTTTCTCATAAAACGCTGAATTTCATTTCTGTTGTTTACTGGAGTGTGGCTAGAAGTTTTTTGTTTTGTTGTTGCTGTTATTTACATGGCCATGTGCACCTTATCAGTGACTATACCCCTGAAGAAAACACCTCAATTAGTTCATCAATAGCTATCTGCTTATAAATCCTCAGGGAGAAGCAGACGTTGACAGGTGGACATTCTTGTGCAAAAAATTTGAGCAGCTTTGAGTTCTAGAGTGCAACAGCCATATTGGGCCAGGACGTGTTCTGCACTAGCCAACATTCTTCCTCCACTCTCACATTCCTTTCTCCTTTCTTTAGGTAATGTTTCTTGAGCCCTAGAAGGATATATCCCATTTATGATCAAGAAGTATAGAGTCACTTATTCTCAGTATTATGACCAGTCATTATTTAATGCAGGTACCGTTAACCATTACAAAAGGGAATATCTCTGACCAAAGTTATAATTCTGCCTTGGTCAGAGATGTCTAGAAAGCTTGAACAAAATTCATGGGAATTGAAACTATTTTCAAATGCCTCCTTAACTCTCCTCTAAAGGTAAATGACTGCTGTGATTTTCCATTTTTCAAAACATGGTCACACTTCCTCTACTCATTTCCTAAAACTGTTTTCCACTTTGTAAACTGTTACACTATGCTTATCCAGTGTTGTTTCAAAGCCAAAATAAAACCCAGCTCCCTTGAAGACTTCTGATGTTCTCATCAGTCCGTCAGTCTTTTTCCTATCAAGCTCTTTTAAGTATTGATTTCTCAATCACAGGATGAGCATTTAGACATTAATTGGATATTTTCTACTTTTCTGTTACACAAAACTAGCAGTTTATTGCACATAATTCCTAAATAATCACTTAGATTTATAGATCTAAGTGTTGCCTTTAAAATGGCTGGCATTGCACCGTGTGTGGTATAATCCTCATAAAATTGGGCATAGGTACTGATCTACTTACAAATGACATGGTTTGTAAGTCACAGGGTACACAAATATTCTTGTTACATAAATGTTTGAGATGTCTGTTCTTGCCGATGAAAGGATTGCACTTAATAAATATCCAGCTACAACTACTAAAATTAACATGTCTTTGTATAGATTCAATGGAATGCTCTGTAGGACTGCACGGGTGTGGACATAGTGTCTGCCAATTTTAGGACTGTAGGAAAATGGAAGATTTGTGCTTCAATGGATGGACATCAATGCATCAAAAATCACTGCTTCTGTCTTTCTACATGTGTAGGTATATGTAAGTATTACTATAATTACGAGTTACCATTTATGAATGGATTTGAGACACTTAAGATTTTTTTCTTTTACTTTCTTAATAGGTCTGTAAGAAAGGCACCATTAAAAGACTGATTTTACATTAAGGCAATTAGAGCCATATAGGATGTAAATGTTTTGTTTTTGAGACAGTCTCCCTTTAGGCCCAAGCTGGCCTAGATCTCACAGAGATCCACATGTCTCTGCCTCCCAAGTGCTGGCATTAATGGTCTGCCCCACCAAGCCTGGGTCTGTTGAGGTTTTGTTGCCTGACCTTACTTCCTGTTCTCTACTTCCTGAATGTGGGTACAATGTGACCAACCGTTTCCTGTTCCTGCCACCATGTGCTCTTTGCCTGTTGCTGTGTTTTCCCCACCATGGTGAAGCTAAGTTTTTTGTTTTCAGGCCAGTTTACCATATCAATAGAAAAGAATGTGATGCAACTGGATAGCTGAAGGTGCTGCATGCTCTAGTAGCCTGACATGGAAAATCAAGCTGAGACTGAAATGGAAGCCTCCTCCCTGCTGCCTAGCTTTCATGGTATTGACAGTTGCTATGGAAACTGTGGATAGGAATCATCACCAACAGTTTTGTCCTGGTGCTGCATTATCAACATGCCAGGCAAGATGTACCCACTGGTTCAACAGGAACAAGACTGTTATGGGTGTAACCGACTACTTTCTGGTTGGATTTAAGGCCTGTTCCACAGACTGGAACTCACATCTGCTGGTGTAAACCCAGGCAACTGCATGCAGCTGGGCAGGTCATAGGACACAATGAGGAAAAAATTTCTGTTTTTGTTGAATAGATGGAATACGCTTCTCAAATTACCTTCTAAGCATTTATGCATATGCCCATATATTATTGTTGCTGTCAGCTTTGGTCAGAAGCTTTTTCTTGCAGTGGTTGGTAGTTATTGTCGAGATTCACAACTGGCAAAAATGCTGAGAATAAGTGACTGTTGAAATGCCTGTCCTAAATGAGACATTCATACCACAGCTTTCAGGGCTCAGAGAACATTGCAGAAGGTGAGTAAACACTAACACATCTGAAATATAAGAGCAGGACGAGAGAGTCAAGTGCTGTGGAACATCATTCTCCAGTCATGACAGGCCATCATGAAATCAGAGCTCCTGTGATTACTCTCACAAGACCCTCAAAAGATTGGGATGACTGACATTCCCTCTGTGAGGGGAAGGAGGACCTATGAGGCAGTGCATACAGGGCTAATGAGCAGTCATCAGGCCCCTCAGCAGGCAGTATGTGAAGCCCCACTCCTCCCTTGGGATCTAACATTTAATGTCTGATGTGGTGAAAGATGTGGTCACTGGTAAATTGGCCATGCTTCTGTAGGCAAGCCCTTTCTCTATGCTCTGGTAAGTAACCCCAATTAAAGTCATTGGTTCAGCAAGCTGGATATGGTCTGACTTCATTGCTCTGTCTGGGGTGAATAGATATTTCTCTACACTTAAGAAAAGATAATCCATACATCATGGCCTCAGTGTTATGAAGACATTGTACAAATATTACAAATAACTTACAAAATTATCAGAACATAGGAGCACCTGCTGTTAATGTCTTCAGAAATTACAGAAATTAAGTTGTAAAATATTAATACACATTTGAGAGAGACAGAGGGAAAGAGGTCTCAAACGTGATCTAAACTGAAGTTAGCAAATTTACATCGGCCTCAAATCTCAGTCCTGATATGTGATCTGTGGTTAAAGCACAACATTTTCACATTGAGAAGCAGAATGTTTTCAACCAACACTAAGAGGTAAGGATTGCTTTGGGGGTTTCATAACTAAACGGTGACTTTAATCCTGCCTATGGAGGCATATGCACTCATCTTAAGTGTATCTAATCATATTTCACTGCAACAAGAAAATGCAGTAATTGTGGTGGTTTAAATGAGAATGTCCTCCATAGACGCCAAGTATTCAGACGTTTTGTCCCCAGTTGGTAGCGCTGTTTAGAGGCTTTTAGGTGGTGTGGCCTTGCTGGAGGAAGCATATCAATGGGGTAAAGCTTTGGGAATTTTTAAGCCTTGCCAGATTTCTAGTCCTTCTCTGCTTCCTGTGCCTGTTTAAAGACGTGATTTCCCCTTTCTGGTCCAGCCACCTCTGCAGACATGACTCCTAGCCATGACTTACTGTAATTACTCTGGAGCTGTAAACTCAAATAAACCCTTCCTTCTATAATTGACCTTGGCCATGGTGTCTTATCACAGCAACAGAAAAGTAACTAATATACAAATAAATTCCAGGACGAAGAGTATGAAATTATATTTTCAATGGGCTATAAATTTTAAGATGATATTTAACCACCTTAAGTACTGAATTTCTACTGTTGGCTAGAGTGAGGACTTTTTGGTGTTAGTTTATTTGTTTGTAATTTTTTCTAAAGTCATCTAAATTCTAATGAAACTTTAAAACCAAGCAAATTTTAACTTTTTTCTACTCATAAAGAATTTTATTTTAAAACAATTCTTTGGTACACATATTATTTGACCATTTTTTAAATTTTATTACAAAATGTATAGCAAAATAATGGTATTATCTCATTAAACATATCAAAAACATATCAGTGTCCAGTTATGCCCAATTCCCACAGTACTATTGGTCAATGGGATGAAAAAGGACATCCAGCTCTCATAATCACTGCCTGAAAGGGACAACATTTACTGGACTCTTACAGAATAAAGACATGTTTCCTGCTTCAATATGCAGAAAGCTGAATACACACAATAAACATGAAAAATGGGCAAAAACTATGTTCCTTTTCTTTCCAAATTATTCTTTCTTATTCTCAGTTCTAAATATTATAGTATACCTACACATACATTTATTTACCTATGTATATGTGTACATTATAGGCTGAGATCTGCATATAAGGGGAAACATGCACTTTTTTGTTTTGTTTTCTTTATTTTGTTTTTCTTTCTGTGATTGTGTGATCTGTCTTAATATTATACATTCTAGGTCCGTCCACTTTGCTGTGAATTTTCTAATTTCTTTTATAGAGTTGAATAATGCTCAATTTTACATATGTACCAAATTTTCATTATCCATTCATATGCTGGTAGAGAACGAGGTTGGCCCCATTGCCTTGCTATTGAGCAGCAGTAAACATGGGAGAACAAATATCTCTATAATAAGATATGGGGTTTTCTGTGTGTATGCCCAGGAATGATCATATGGTAGCTCTATTTTTAGTTTTTGAGGAACCTCCAAACTGATTTCCATAATGGCTGAACTAATTTGCACTCCCACCAGTGGTGGCTAAGGATTACACTTTCTCCACATCCAGCATTTGTTGTCAGATTTCTTGATGATACCCATTCTGACTGGGGTAAGGTGGTATCTCAAAACAGTTTTAATTTGCATTTCTCTAATGATTATGGATGTTGAAAACTTTTTAAAATAGTTGCTGACCACTTGTATTTCTTTTTCTGAAAACTGTCCTTTCAAATTGTTGATCTGTTTGATGATTGGTAATTTTATTTGCTTGGTATTTAATTGTTGCAACTCTTTTTATGTGTTGGATATTATTCCCCTGTCTGATGTATAGCTGGCAAAGAGTTTCTCCCATTCAATGGGCTGTCTGTATGCTTTGCTAATAGTTTCCATCACTGTGCAGAAATTTTTAATTTCATGTAGTCCAGTCTGTTCATACTTAGGGCTAATTCCTGTGCTCTTGATGTTCTATTCATAAAGTACTTATATACCCTGGGACTGGAGATATGGCTCAGCAGTTAAGACCATCGACTGCTCTTTCAGGGGAGCTAGGTTCAATTCCCACCACCCACAAGGAAGCTAACAACTGTTCATATCTCCAGTTCCAGGGGTGCCAATGCCTTCTGACCTCCGTGGGCATTGTACAACATGGGTGAACTTACACACATGCAGGCAATATACTCATACACATAAAATAAAAAATTATAATAAATAAAAATATTTT
>NW_008358387.1:4541345-4542627 GCF_000622305.1 Nannospalax galili
TTCAGAGTTGCGTGTTTTAAATTAAGATCTTTAATCCCTGTTGAATTGATTTTTGTACAAGGTGAAAGTTATGAATCTTATTTTATTCCAGTTTTTGCCAACACCGTTTACTGAATAGGCTATCTTTCCTCCAACGTATTTTTTTGCTTCTTTTATCAAGAATTAGGTGAGCATAATCCTCTATTCTGTTCCTTTGATAAACCTGCCTGTTTTTATTCCAGTATCAGCTGTTTTTATCACTATACCTTTGCAGTATAATTTAAGATCAGATCATAGGACTGATTTAGTGATTCATGGTCTCCTACATTTCCATACGAACTCTTAGATTATTTTGCCTAGTTCTGTGAAATATGACACTGAAATTTTAATAGTGTTAGACTAAATCTGTATATTAATTTTGGCAGTAAAGCCATTTTCATGATATTGACTCTGCCAATCCAGGAGCACGGAGGGTGTATCTGGACTTCTTGAAAATTTCATTCATGTTGTTTAATTTTTTTCTTATATGTCTGTTTGAATTGCTGTCTTGAAATTATCCTTTATTTCTGAAATTTATTCTTCTGCATGATCTTTTCTGCATTAATGTAAACAATAAAAAAATGGGACCTTATTAAGCTACAAAGCTTCTGTACAGCAAAGGAAACAACCAAGGAAGTGAAGAGGAAGCCCATTGAATGGGAGAAATCTTCACATGCCACACATCCGACAGAGGATTGATACCCAAAATATACAAAGAACTCAAAAAGTAAACAAGAAAATAAACAACCCAATTAAATGATGGGTTAAAGACCTGAACAGAGAGTTCTCAAATGAAGAAATAAAAATGTGTAAGAAACACCTTAAAGAGTGCTCAATGTCCTTAGTTGTTAGAGAAATGCAGCTAAAAACCACTTTAAGATTTTGTCTTACCCCAGTCAGATTGGCTAAAATCAAGAAAACAAAAGATATCAAGTGCTGGTGAGGATGTGGAGAAAGGGGAGCCCTCATTCACTGCTGCTGAGATTGCAAATTTATGTAACCTCTAGGGAAAGCAGTGTGGAAAACTTTAAAAATTGGAAATGATGAGGCTGGAGAGATGGCTTAGTGGATAAGAACATTGTTTGTTATTGCAGAAGACCCTGGTTCAAACCCCAGCACCCTCATGACAGCCAACAACTGTCAGTAACTCAAGTTCCAGGGGATCCGATAGCCTTTTCTGTCCTCCACAGGCATTGCACGACACGGGTGCACTTACCTACATGCAGGCAAAACACGCATATACATAAAATTAAAAAAATAAAAT
>NW_008358387.1:4542784-4553479 GCF_000622305.1 Nannospalax galili
CCTCCACAGGCATTGCACGACACGGGTGCACTTACCTACACACAGGCAACACACACATACACATAAAATTAAAAAAATAAAAATATTTTAAAAAACTGAAAATGAATGTATATTATTTGGTTATACAACTCCTTTGCCTATGCTCAAAGACTCATCCTGCTGTAGAGATGCCTGTACATCCATGTTTGCTGCTGCTCTCTTCACAATAGTTAAGAAATGGAAACAACCATTACATTTCTAAATGTTCCTCATCTGATGAATGGATAATTAAAATGTGGTACTTGCACAATAGCATTCTGTTTAGCAGTTAGAAAAGATGTTAATTAGTAGATATGAAAAAAATTACCATTGAAATCTACCTGATGACTTTATATCCATGCTGAGGTGCCAAGGCTCTCAGAAAGTAGCTAACTGTGATTAGTAATAATCAGATACGTAGAGATTAGAGATGCATGTGCAAACATCTAAGTGTTAGTTGCATTAAAAATGAGTTTTTCTGTATGAAACAGTATATTTTAAAATGAAATGGAGATCATTTTTTAAGGTTAAAACCTCATTCAGTTTTGTCTTATAGGGTTTATGCTGAGTACAATAATGTATGACTGTGTTAATACAACACTGTGAACCTAAAAATTTACAGCCAATTTTAAAAGAGATGCATCTTTGCTCTGGAAACTGTTATTGACTATGCCAATATGCTTCTACTAATTATGTGGTTATTAGATAAATTTTAGAAAAATGAAAAATAAAAGATGAAATTATGAAATTTGCAGGTAAATGGATGGAACTTGAGACAGTTATACTAACTACAGTAATGCAAACTCAGAAAAGCAAGCAACGTATGGTCTCCCTCATTTGCCATTTGCAGATGGTAACACCAATCGTTCATATATAAGTATATATCCTGATGTGACCACAGGAGACAGGAAAATGGAAAGGAAACAGGAAGGTTAAGGGAAAGAAAAAGCCCAAAAGAGGGGATAGTAGGGAACAGATGTTACTAGGGTGGGACAGTGCTGGTGTTCAGCTGGAAGGGAGGAGGGAGGAATATGCAGGGGAATGTGAGGGGTGAAGGAGGGAACTCAAGAGAGAGGGATGCGGGAGTCATGTATTATTGGGGGAAAGGTGAGGATAATGGGGGCACTTGGACTGGGGAGTGGGAAGAGAGGTTGGATGGGGAGATAGAAAAGTGATGAATGGATCATGGGTAATGTGGGAAGACAGAGGGAAATATGTTGGCTTGGGAACCCCCTGATAAACACACATACAGTGTCTGAACATTGGTGCATGTGTATACCTGTGGGCTGTATGGCAAGGAGTACAAAGCCATACAGGAGAGACTTCCCGTCAAGTGATTGGTCCATGTAGTGCAAGAAACTCCTAAAATAACACAGTCTATTGCCAGAGCCCTTGGTTATCCTCCAGAACTGGAAGGTAATACCCTACTGCTGAAGACAGGTCAAATTCACACACAGAACTTGGAACAATGGAGCAGGAACTGACCTGGAAATCTCTTCCCTAAAGGCTAGTTCTCATAGTTCAAGAGGGTATTATGTAAGCTGCTAAGGGAGAAAATCAATCAATGGTCCAACCCAGTCCTAAGCAGAATAAACATAACGACTGGCACTGAAAACTACCTCTGTTGGTGCAGTAGTGGCACTGTTATCTTGGGGCGGGGTGGTAAATCAACAGCTATCTACTTTATTAAAGCCCTTTTAGGGGAAGTGAACTCATGGGTGTCACTGTAATTATAGCAAATATACATGGCTGGAGAGGCCATAGATCTTGGAGAAAACCAAATCTCTAGACAAATGAAATTTCTAACCATATCCTAAATACGGATCTTCATAATTACAGACAAGTATACAGTATACCACTCATCCATAAAACTTCTTTTCGGAACATATGGAGGCTACTGCAGAGTTCCGCAACTGATCACACACAGAGACTAGATGTCTGAAAGATACCAACCCCTAGGTGACGTACCTAGAGTGGAACCTCTACAAACTAAGGCTTACAGAACATAGTAGAACAGGGGATGGAGAAAATACTATTGCATCCCTCAACTCTTACCAGCGAAGCTTCTTTATATAAGAGAGTACAATGCACACAGAAGGCCATAACTGACTAATTTTGGAGAATAAGAGACTGCAGGGTATGTCCTTGGATAGAACTCCTATATTAAACCTCACCCACCCATGGCCCAGAAGAGGGAAGGTGGAAAGTATGTAATAGCCATGGTTGGTCTATAAACATAGGGATACAGAGCTTTCAGGCCACCGGAAGCTTCCACATGTGAACTTGTGGTAATGGTGGCGTTGAGCACAAGACCCATGTCAACTCTATCAGACAAGGGCCCAGAGTGGTGTGAGGGAAATGGGTGGCTGGCCAGCCTTAGTCTGAGAACTGTTGGAGATTGATTATTGCTGGGTGAGGGAGATTAGACTTTCTTTAAGACCTCTAGATAGGTTGAAGACACTCCAGTGGATGAACTTGCACCAAAGGACATCCTGGTAAAATGCTTGACCAGATGGAACTTAACATCTATGGCAGAATATATGAGGCCCAGGGGAGGGGGTATGGATAGGGAGGCTATCTAAATTTGATTAAGAACAGGTGTATGAAATGTACCAAAGCTCATTAAAAAAAAAAAAAAAAAAAAAAAAAAATTAGGGGGTGGGAGTGCACACCTTTAATCCCAGCCCTCAGGAGGCAGAGGCAGGTGGAACTCTGTGAGTTCCAGGCCAGCAGGGGCTACAGGAAGACCCTGTCTCAAAAAAACCTAAGAATTTTTATAAAGATCTTGATGCAATTAAAAAACAACAATAACAACAAAACATGACCAAGGCAACTTACAGAAAAGAGAGGTTACTGGGTTTATGTGGTTCCAGAGAGATAAAAGTCCATCATAGTGGGGGAGGCATGGTAGGAGGCAAACAGAGACCGTGTTGAGAGCTGCCATCTTCAAACAGGCACAGGAAACAGAGAGAGAGAGAGAGAGAGAGAGAGAGAGAGAGAGAGAGAGAGAGAGAGAGAAACTGCAAACAGGCAAGGCTATTCTCAAAGCCCAGCACCAGTGATATATTTCCTCCAGCATGGCCTAAATTCTTAAACCTCCACAAAGAGAGCCATCAGCTGGGGCCGAGTATTCAAATACTTGGAGCCATGCAGGACATTGACACTCAAACCACCACAGAGTTCAATATTTGCAATACAATTTTTGGCGTTTAATAAAAATGAATAGCCCTCATTGGCCAAGACAATTCTGTCAACAGCAGAACAAGTTTCTTCCACTGAGTGCAGCACATTCCATGTCCCTAGGATTCCTCTCAGTATGCACAAGGATTTGCTACTTTTCCCGAGAGTAGATGGCTTACTAAATCCTATGGCATCAAAATTATTCCATAACTATAATTTTTAAGTGAGGTGCCTTGAGTGACTGAATTATAATGGTCAGGTGTCTCAAAGAAGTGACCAAAGGATCTGAGCTCCGAGAAAAGCTGAATACTGTAAAGAAACAGCCTCCCTGGAGAGAAACACAGCATGAGAAAGTAATATTTTCCTTGTGTACTTAAAATGAAGCATCTGATTTTCAATAGGAAAGAATACTATTGCTTTAAGTTGAAAGAACAATCAGGTTGTGATACCATAGAAGCCAACGTATATCAGGTGCATGACAGAAAGACCTGAAGCATTTCAGGATAGTTGGCGATGCACACAAACCTGAAGCCAACAACAAATGTGTTTCAGTGTGTTTGAACAAACATACTTCATGCTACAGTAACAGTTGAACAAAATGATGTTCCCTTAGTTTTTAGAATTAAGTACACTCATTGCCTTATGATGCAGCAGTCACCAAAGTGAGATTGCAAAATAGAGCTTGGGTGCCACTCTGAAAAGTGGTCTCCTGTTGTTCAGGATTTAGCATTGCCCTTCGGGCGAATTCGCCATAGAAATCCCACCTGTTATTTCAGTGTAAATAAAAATATTAAAGGGACCGAGGCAGAATATTGCCTGCAGATATTGACTTATCATGTGTGCCCACATTTTATTGTCCAGAGGATGAAGATACTTCAAAGCCTGAAATGGGAAAACAGTAGAGAAAAAGCTATAGTTTTGTTTCTTTTAAACTCCACATTCCTCTTGGAAGTTGTATCAAATTCTTTTTCAGCAGGCTTTATTAAGACCTCCTGGCTACTTATTGCTCTGAATGCCTTTACCTCATTCTATTTTGTTCCTGACATATCTTCCTGACCCCATTAGCAACCTGAGGGCAAAAATTCAGAAATTCAAGTTGATATACATTATATAAAGAAAAAACAGTAATTTCAAATAGAAGAGAAATCACATAGTAATTAAATATCTAACTTCATATATTTAAATATTTTTATCCTGTCTTTAGATGACCAGGGAAGAAATAAATATTTTTAGGTTGTTTTAACTTTTAGTTTTTCATCATACTGTTTGCTAAATTCAAAGGTGTTCCACTGAGAACTTGGAAAGACATTCTTTATATCAGAACATGTATAAGGGATAACCAATCTAACATGGATTGAAAAGTGTTACTCTTCTACAATATATTAATCTAATAATATTTTGTGTAACTGTCAATATGTAACCTACTACCAACAATAATAAAACAGCTTCTTTGAAAATTTAATGGCAGTGAATTAGCCAAGTCTTTGTCATCTGCCATTTTATTTAATTCTCATTTATTTACTTAATTATTTTTATTTTATGTGTATAAGTGTTCTGTTTGCATGTATATAAGTACACCCATGTCATGTAATGCCCATAGAGGTCAGAAGAAGGTGTTGGATTCTCTGGAACTGGAGTCACAAACAGTTTTTAAGCCGCCATGTGTGTGCTGGGAACCGAATTCAGGTTCTCTGGAAGAGCAGCCAGTACTCTTAACTACTGAGCCATCTCTCTAGCCCCATAATTCTCTTTTTTTTTTTCAAAAAAAAAAAGACTGCTTAAAGTACTATAATAGCAGGGTTGGAAAGATAGCTCAGTGGTTAAGAACACTGGTTGTTCTTAAAGAAGACCAGGGTTTGAATCCCAGCACCCATGTGGCAGCTAACAACTGTCCGTAACTCCAGTCCCAGGGGATCCGACAGCCTCTTCTCACCTCCGCAAGCATTGCATGACACGGGTGCACTTACCTACATTCAGGCAATACATGAATACACATAAAAAAATAATAATAATTTTTTTAAGTGATATAATAGCAAATCTTGGTTGTTACTGATTGAATCCAGAATCAACTAAAATGCAAGCCTCTGGACACCCCTATGAGGGACTTTCTTGATCAGATTATTTGAAGATTCAAGACCCACCTGGAATATGGGCACCATCTTTGGTGGCAGCCTCGATAACAGGACATCGTAGAAGGAAACTTTGCTTTTTGCTTGTTTACCCTCCTGCCAGCTGTCAAGCTCGTGTATTATATTGCTTAGTGTTTCTTCTCTGCTGTTAGAATGAGCTTCTTCAGGCCTCCAGTGTACTACCAGCTCTCCAGGAATCCTCCAGGACCTCAGGGATAAATCTGGATGACTGAGACATCCAGCTTCATAATCTGAGCAACTACAGTGTGAAAGGTCAGACATATATATATATGCCTGTAATAAATATTTGTTATTTCTGTTCCTTTAGAGAACTCTGGCTAATACAAGTACTGTAGTTTTACAAACAAGAAACATGAAGCACAGTCTGGCTTAGGATCCTTGCCTTGGTAAACATCACTCAAATACATAGAACTCAGGATTGTAGCTAGACAATATGTCCCCCACCACCACCCCACACATACCATTTACCGTACTAAAAAGACTTTCATTCATTTGGAAAAGTAAAGACTTTTCCATTTTCCCTCTTTTCATATAGGAAAAGGAAATTGAGGTTGGGGAGCTCATATTTAATGACGGCTGACTCTACAGCAATCACTGAGTTGTGCTATTGTTTCATTCTGGTGCCTTTGGTCTTCATAAAACACAAAATAAGGTTTTAATATCTAAAATGGTGATATGCAAGTACTTTATGCTACAAACTGATATCATCTGCATAACAGCGTGAAGCAGGATTTAGTCATTTGAAGTATAATTAGCACAAAGTACTTTGATAATTTACCCAAGATTATGCAGCTAATAACCAGCAAGATGTCCCCATACATAGTCTGTAAACATACAAGTTTAATGACATGGCTGCTTCCTGAATATAGTAGAGACTCATACCTGTTCTTTAACCAAGAAGAGTTGAGTTACGGCCATCAAAGATAGGACATTTGTCTTTCTCCATCATTTTTCATTCCAATCTAAATAGATTCTACTTAATAAGAATTCTTGAACTTCATTTTTTTTCTGAGTCACAAATCATTATTCATATATTCTTCTAAAACAGTGACCCTTACAGAAACCTTAGCAGAAGAAAACTAGGGAATCAATTATGCTACAGGGATGGTGTGGGCTTCTCCATGAAGAAAAAAAGAAAAAGGTGGACAGCTACTTTTTCTAGTTAGCTTTCTGTTGTGATAAAACCAGAAACTACATAGGGCAGGAAAATGTGTATTTCAGTTTATAAATCCCAAGTCACTATTCATCACTGAGGGAAGTCAGGATAGGAATTCAGGGCAGGAACTGAAGCAGAGACCACAGAGGAATGCTGCTTACATGCCTGTTAGCCTTAGCTAGCTCAGCAAACCTTCTTATACAGCCGAGACACACTTTCCCAGGACTGGGACTTCTTACATCAATTATCAATCAAGAAAATGCCCTCACAGACATGTCCACAGGCCAGTCTGATGAAGAAAATTTCTTGAGGTTTGTCTCTTCCCAGGTGTCTATTTCTATCAAGCTGACAAAAACCAGCACCTCTGTTCCTTCCTTCTTTTCCTTCCTTCACATTTTCCTTCCTTCATTTCCTCCCTCCCTCCCTTCCTCCCTCCCTCCCTCCCTTCCTTCCTTCCTTCATTCCTTCCTTCCTTCTTTCTTCCTTTGTATCTTGACAGGTTCTTAATTTGTAGGCCTTACTGGTCTGGAATTCAGTGTATAAACAACTGCTCGAGCTTGCTTGATCTCATAACAGTCCTTTTTCCACAGCCTTCTGAGGAATTGCTGAAATTATAGATATAAGTTACCCCATCAAGCATGTTTTGGAAATTCTTAAACTACAGTTTCTAAGTATCTGATAGAATCCACTAAAATGTATTTTTAAAAAACATTACACTTCACCTCCCTCTGAGTCCCTGGGCCTGCACAACCCACCAGCCTCTCTCCTGGGTAAGTCCATCATGGCCTCTGTCCCTTGACACCCCCAGCCTCATTCACCCTCCCATCTCTCATGCCTGTCTCTCCTCCTAGCTGGGGTACTGTCCCATTCCTTGTCTCAGCACCCCAGACACTGGGGAACCACCACTGCTTCCTGATCATTTGCATCCAGACCAACCCAGTTTCTTCTCCCAGTCCACAGGAACCCTCTGGGCCTGGTCCCACCCTCACCTCCCTCTGCTTTCCTAGTCTGCACAACCCGCCAGCCTCTCTCTTGGCCTGGGTACTGTCCCAATCCTTGTCTTCACACCACAGACACTAGAGGAACCACCACTGCTTCCTGATCCTTTGTATCCAGACCAACCCAGTTCCTCGCTGCAGTCCCCAGGAGCCCTTGGGGCCTCTTCCTACACCCATTTCCCTTTGCCTCTCTGGGTGGCACAGCCATCTGCCCGAGACCAGCATATATTCTGGACCCTGCTCCCAGGCCAGTCCAAACCCCAAATTCCTGAGGACATCTTTCCTGGAGAGATCCAGACCTTAAGAGAAAGCCTGAGAGCATCTGATCCTCATCTGACTTGGGTCTCTGTGGGAACTCCTAAAGACAAAAGGAATCTGGCCACTCCAGTATAAAATCAAAAGAGAGAACGAGAAGCTTAGAGGAACCAGCTTTTCATGCCCAAAAAGTAAACCACAATGACGCATAAAGTTTACAAAAAAAGCAGACATAAACTTGAAGGTTTGAGTCTCACGCAAGAATCAGAAACTACAAAAGAAATCCACATAACAAAATCACAGAGAAAAAAATAATAACATGAAAAACCAAAATAACATATCCCCACCAAATAGCAATAGTCCTCTAGAGGAGTACAATGAGAACACCATAGAGCTAATGCAAAACATGAAATTCAAAAGAACAATTATAAACATGATAAAAGAATTCAGTGAGTGTAAAGAACACACACACACACAAAATCAAAGAACTGAAGGAAGATAGGGATAAACTTCTGAATGAAGAGTTAGAAATATTGAAGACTACTCAAACTGAAACGAAGAAGGAAGTGAAACATTCAGTAAGCCAAATAGAAATGACAGGAGAAAGCTTCACCAGTAGGATGAATGAAATGGAAAACAGAATATCAATACTGGAAGACAAAGTGAATGAACTAGATCACTCAAAGATTATGAAAAATTTAAGAAAGCACAAGAATGGAATATGCAGGAATTGTGTGACACCATAAAAAGACCAAACTTATGAATCATAGGCATACAGAAAGGAGAAGAATCCCAAGATAATGGCATGGACCAGATCCTCAACAGGTCGTAAAAGAAAATTTCCCAAAATTAAAGAAAGACATGGCCATGCAAATACAAGAAGCATATATGACACAAAACAGACAGCACCAGAAAAGAAACTCTCCATGGCACATGATAGTAAAAACATTAAACGTACAGAACAAAGAGACAATACTGAGAGATGCAAAAGAAAAACAAGTCACATATAAAGGAAAACCCATTAGGATTACAGCTGAATTTTCAGTACAAGCTATGAAAAGAGCCTGGACCAAGTATTTTCAGTTTTAAATGACCACAGATGTAACCCAGATAACTATACCCAGCCAAAATGTCTATTATAGTCAAAGGGGAAAGAAAAAACTTCCATGACATAAACAGGCCAAAGGAATTCATGTCCACAAAAGCAGACCGTCAGAGAATTCCAGGAGCAATACAAAGAGCTGAAGAAAGGAATGACTACCCAAGGGATTGCAGAAAGAAATTCAATGAAGATATAACTGTGGAAAAGTACAGGTATATGAAGAATGTGAACAGAAATAAAAATGACAGGATTCAATACACATCTTTCATTAATAACTTTAAATATTAATGGACTGAAGTCTCCAGTAAAGAGACACAAACTTTAAATATTAATGGACTGAACTCTCCAGTAAAGAGACACAAACTAGGTGAATGGATTAAGAAAAAAAACCCATCTTTTAGTTGTCTGCAAGAAACTCATCTCACTTTCAAGGATAGGCACTATCTTAAGGTGAAAGAATAGAAAAAAATATACCAAGCGAATGGTACTAAGAAAAAATCAGGCACTACAATTCTAATATATGACAAAATAGACTTTAATTTAAAACTAATCAGAAGAGATAAAGAGGGCCACTTCATTCTGATCAAAGGAACAATAAACCAAGAAGGTATTATAAGCATGAACACATATTCACCAAACTCTGGTGCGCCCAACTTCATAAAAATAATACTACAGGACTTTAAGACCCAGATTAATCACACTCATTAATAGTAGGGGACTTCAATACCCTACTGTCTCCACTCTACCGAGTATTCCACCCAAGCACCAAAGGACATATTTTCTGCTCAGCACCACATGGAACCATCTCCAAAATCGACCATATACTGGGGCACAAAACAAATCTCAACAAATACAAAAGATTGAAATAATTCCATGTGTTCTATCAGACCACAACAATAAAGCTTACAATCAACACCAAAAGAAGCCTTAATCAGCACATATACATATGGATATTAAACAACACACTCCTGAATGATAAGTGGGTCAAAAGAGAAATTAAAAAAGAAATAAAAATATTCCTGGAACTAAATGAAAAGGACAATACAGCACAACAAAACTTCTGGGACACACTGAGATCTGTCCTTAGAGGGAAGTTTAGAGCTCTAAGTGTCTAAATTAAAAAATTGGAAAGAACACAAATAAATGACTTAACATTGCAACTCAAGACACTTGAAGAGCAACAACAAATGAACCCCAAACCCAGCAGGCAAGAAGAAATAACAAGAATATTAATGAAATCGAAACAAAAAAAAAATAATACAAAGAATGAAAAAATCCAAGAGCTGGTTTTTTGAAAAGATAAACAAGATTGACAGACCCCCTAGTCCAGCTAACCAAAAGAAAGAAAGAGCACCTCCAAATCAACAAAATCAGAGAAGAAGGGGAAACATCACGACAGACACCAGAAAGATACAGAACATTAGAAGGGAATACTTTAGAAACCTATATGCTACTAAATTTGAAAACCTAAAAGAAATGGATGGATATCTAAAGGCATGGGAACCACCAAAACTAAACCAAGATGAGATTAACACCTTAAATAGACCCATAACACGAAAGAAATTAAAACAATAATACAAAACCTCCTGACTAAAAAAAGCCCAGGACCACATGGATTTACAGCAGAATTCTATCAGACATTTAAAGGAGATCTGCATCCAATACTACTTAATTCATTCAAAAAAAATAGAAATGGAGGAAGAACTTCCGAATTCCTTCTATGAAGCCAGCATCACTCCAATACAAAAGCCAGGTAAAGATACAACCAACAAAGAAAACTATAGTCCCATATCCTCAATGAACATAGATGCAAAAATTCTCAACAAGATACTTGCA
>NW_008358387.1:4553899-4586892 GCF_000622305.1 Nannospalax galili
AAATCCGGAACCAGACAAGACTGTCCACTATCTCCACTTCTCTTTAACATAGTGCTTGAAACTCTTGAAAGAGCATTAAGACAAGAGAAGGAAATTAAAGGAGTAATAATTGGAAAAAAAGAGATCAAATTATCCCTATTTGCTTATGATATGATATTATATCTAAGAGATGCCAAAAATTTGACCAGAAAACTCCTAGAAATTAATAACATGTTCAATAAAGTGAGAGGTTATGAAATTAACCTACAAAAGTCTGTAGCCTTTCTATATACCAATAACAAGCAATCAGAGAAAGAGTACATGGATGCAATCACCTTCACAATAGCTTCAGAAAAAACAAAATATCTTGGAATAAACCTGCCAAAGACATTAAAGAGCTCTACAATGAAAATTTTAAATCTTCAAAGAAAGAGATTGAGGAAGATATCAGAAGATGGAAGGACCTCCCATGATCATGGACTGGAAGAATTAATATTGTGAAAATGACCATCCTACCTAAAGTTATTTATGTATTCAATGCAATGCCAATCAAAAGATCCACATGACATTTTTCACAGAATTGGAAAAAAAAATCCTAAGATTCATATGGAAGTACAAAAGCTCAAAAGCACCTCAGATAGCCAAAACAACCCTGAGCACTAAGAGCAATGCCAGGGGGATTACTATACCAGATTTTAAGTTGTATTACAGAGCTATAGTCATAAAAACAACATGGTACTGGCACAAAAATAGTCCCATAGATCAATGGAACAAAATTGAAGACCCACATATGAGTACATGCAACTTCAGCCACCTGATATTTGACAGAGGGGCCAGGAACATTCACTGGAGGAAAGACAGCAGCATGTTCAGCAAATGATGCTAGCAAAACTGGACCTCTACCTGTAGAAGAATGAAACTAAACCCCTGTTTCACCTTTCACAAAAGTCAATTCCAAATGGATCAAAGACCTCAATGTGAAGCCTGAAACTCTGAAGCTGTTAGAAGAAAACATAGGCACAAACCTAGAAGATATAGGTGCAGGAAAGTATTTTCTAAACTGGAGATCACTTGCTCAGGAAACAAGGTCAAGAATCAACAAATGGAATCTCATTAAACTTAAAAGCTTCTGTACATCAAAGGAGGTAACTAGGGAAGTGAAGAGAAAACCCACAGAATGGGAGAAAATCTTCACCAGCGACACATCTGACAGAAATTTAACATCCAGAATATATCAAAAACATAAAAAACAAAGAATCAAGAAAGGAAGTAACCCAATTAAAAGATAGCTAAGGAACTGAACAGAGAGTTCTCAAAAGAAGAAGTAAAGATGGCTAAGAATAATCTTAAAAGATGTTCAACATCACTAGTAATTAGGGAAATGCAAATTTAAACCATTTTAAGATTTCATCTCACCCCAGTCAGACTGGCTAAAACAAATGGTACCAAATGTTGGAGAGGATGTGGGGAAAGGGGAACACTCATCCACTGCTGGTGGGGCTGCAATTTGTTTAACATGTATGGAAAGCAGTGCGGATAACTCTTAAAAAACTACAAATGAACCTATCATTTGACCCACTTATACCACCACTCCTTGGTATATACCCAAAGAACTCATTCTATTGCAGAGACACTTGTACTTCCATGTTTGTTGCTGCTCTTTTCACAATAGCTAAGAGATGGAAGCAACCTAAATGTCCCTCAATTGATGAGTGGATAATGAAAATGTGGTTCATTTATACGATGGAGTTTTATGCAGCAGTAAAGAAAGGTGAAATCATGAAATTTGCAGGTAAATGGATGGAACTAGAAACTGTTATACTAAGTGAAGTAACACAGACTCAGAAAAAAAAATCGACATATTTTCTCCCTCATATGTGGATCCTAGAACCAAACCCTGATAAGTGAGTATGTATCCGGACATAACTACAGGAAGCAAGATAATGGAAAGAAAACAGGGAGGTAAAGAAAAGAAAGAACCTGAAGGAGAATAGTAGGAAACAAGCCTTAATAAGGGAAATATGGATAAAAATTGGGTTAGTTTAAGGGAGGGGGTAGGGAAGGGTATACAAGGAACCTAGAGGATAAAGGGAAAGAAGGAGCTCAAGAGAGGTAGGACCATAGGAAAAGGGTATTATTAAGGGAGAAAGGGGAAAATGGGGCACCTTACTTGGGGAAGCCATGATGGAGGGGTTAGACAATGAGAGAGATAAATAATGCCTAGCTAATTTTAAAAACCAGAGGGAACCATATTGGTCCAACAACCTACTGACAAATTATATATACCAGTTTAAGAAATATATGTCTAGGCAAGGTTTATCTGAGAACAATTGGTCTTGGCCCAAGATTTATCTACATGGCACACAGTAATTAAAAGTACCAGACTGGTGGAACTAATCTTCTTGGATGTTTAACAGCCATACTTTGAGGCCAATCCTAATTTGGTCAGAGGGACATAAAGGACAGATTTTGCTCCTTGCCCTCCTAGGTCAACTAGTTCCAGGAGACTATGAGCATCTCTCAAAATGTCCTGTAATTGTGGCGGGTTATCTGTCCTCTAAATCAAGGAGGCTGAGGAGACCCCACTAGATGGGCTTGAACCAGTGTGCAGTCTACAAAGAGGAGGGTCAACACAGAGGAATCATTTCCTTCATGCTTCCAAGTGAAGCCAGCCATGGTCGAGCAGGACCTTTGACTTATCTTCACATAGGTGGAACTGGCAAAAGAAAGGAGCCAGGGGCTTCTCCCAAGCCCATGTGACCTCTGAGGAACAGATCCTCAAACGACCTTAAGAGTAAAAATAAATTGGTTTATCTGGGCCAACTGTATGGCCTTAAACACCCAAAAGATAGGATAACCAAAGATTAAAGAGGCCAATAAAACTTTTAAGAGTCCATATGTATAGCTAAAGGCTACATAACAAGAAACAATGCCAGACAGGAGATACCTTCTTTTGAGTTGTTGGCCAGGATGGCTCAGGGGACTCCAAGATAGTAAACAAGCAAAGAATGGGGAAAATGAACAGCAGACCCCAATCTTATCTAAAGGAATATTGACAACCGATTGCTGCTAGATGAGGACAGCTGACCTTCCTAAAACAAAGGCCTCTATATAGGTTGACTATCACCAGATGGACAAGTAGTAGGGAACAGCTGGGGTGCCAACAACACAGCAGTCAGGGGACTCCAAGATAGTAAACAAGCAAAGAATGGGGAAAATGAACAGCAGACCCCAATCTTATCTAAAGGAATATTGACAACCGATTGCTGCTAGATGAGGACAGCTGACCTTCCTAAAACAAAGGCCTCTATATAGGTTGACTATCACCAGATGGACAAGTAGTAGGGAACAGCTGGGGTGCCAACAACACAGCAGACAGTAGCAGGGAAAACAGAGCATAAGGGCTCTAGTGGGGGGAGGGAGAATATGGGAGGGTGCCATCTGGTAAGTGGGCGTATAGCTGAGTAAGATGGTTTGGGATGTTCTGTGTGATACACACACACATGCACACACACACACACACACACAAATCAACAAATTTTAAAAAATGAATTATATTTCAGGAGGAAGTCTAAAAATTTACTTCTTGTTAATTAGTAGAGGTGATAAACACTACCATTGAAATCTACCCAATGACTTTATAGACATACACAAGTGGCAAGGATCTGAGTGCACCAATTATGACTGGTAATAATCTGATACATACAGATGAGAGATGCATGTGCCAACATCTCAGTGTTATTAGCAAAAACAGTGAGTGTTTCTGTAATAAATAATGTCTTACAGGGCTTATACTGAATTCAATAATGTATAACTGTATTAATTCAACAGCGAACCTAAAAATTTTATAGTCACTTTTGAAAGAGATGTATCTTTGCTCTGGAAACTGTTATTGAGTATGTTAAAGCTGTAATTAAATGCTTCTTCTAAAAAACAAACAGAAAAACAAACAATAAAACGCATTACATTTCTAAGATGATAATAATGTCTCTCAACTAAATATATATATATATGTACTTACATTTCTTTACTTATTCTTTGAGAATTTGATTCATGTACACAATCTATTTTGACTACATTCACCCTCGTATTCACTCTAACTCCTTGAGGATTCCCGTTACCCAACTCTTCATTTCCTCTGTGTGTGTGTGTGTGTGTGTGTGTGTGTGTGCGTAAAACCCATCAAAGCCAAAATTAGTGCTATGCAATTATGCATCGGTGTGAAACCAGTACTAGAACACAGTCACTTACAAGGCACCACATCCCTGAAAAAGGCTGATCACCATTTGTTGCATGAGGAAGCCACACTGGTGAAAGTTGAGAGATGCATTAATATTCTTTCTTTCTGCTTCCTGTTCTGCTATGTTCCCTGAGCCTTGAGTCATAGATATGTCACTTAGGACTAGGCATCTCAAAGACACTTATTCTCTGAGTTTGATGAATTGTGGAACTCTGTAATAGTCTCCATCTGTTGCAAGAAGAAGTTTTTTGATGAGTGGTAAGAGGTGTACTTGTCTGTAAATATAAGGAGACATATTTAGAATATAGTAAGGAATTACACTTGTCTATGAATGTGACAAAAATAGGTTTTTCTCTAGGAAGTATGACTTCAGCCATGTGTATTTAACTTTGTTTACAGTGCCACACAAACGTTCTCTCCCATTAAGGTGGCCTTAAATCCAATTAGACAGGTGTTGGTTACCCCCAAATAAAAGTACCACCAGTGCTTCAATAGATAGAGTGTGCTGGACTAGTTTTGTGTTTATTAGGCTTTACAACTGCATAGGATTACTGATTGATTTCCTCCCTTGGCAGCGTGCATAGTATCCTCTAATACTGTGAGAGCTAGTCTTCAGGGAGGAGGCTTCCACGTCAGTTCTAGCTTGATTTCTCCAAGTCCTGTGTCTGAAGTATATCCTGTCTTCAGCAACAAGGTCTTATCTTCAAGTTTCGGGAGGAAATTAAGGGGCTATGGCAATAGTCTGTGTTATTTTGGGAATCTCTTGGACTACCTTGACCGACAACTAGAAGGAAGGTTTCTCCTGCCTGGAATTGTGTTTTTGTTATATAGCCCTCAACTATATACATGTGCTCATATATATTTTGTATGTATATTTTTCAGTAAGCTTGTGAACTCCTGTATTTACTTCTGGTTTTTCACACCCCCTAACAATTATCTCTCAACTCTCACCAGCGAAGAATCCTCATGCAACAGATGGTGATTTACCCAGAAACCCACAACTCACCAAAGTACAAAGAATAAAAACTGCTGCCCTGGGTATGGCACCTATATCAAACCTCTTCCATCTGGGGTTCAGGGACCATTGCAGAAGAGGGGGTGGAAAGACTATAAGAGCCAGGGATGGTGGAAGACCACAAGGAAACAAAGTTTACCAAATAGGTGGGAAGTTATTCATATGACATTACAGCAATGGTAACAGCATGCACAATACCCATGCAAGTTCAAACTAGACAAAACCCCAGCACAGAAGATGGAAAATGGTAAGAAGTACCCACCTTAGCTGAGAAACTATTGGTAATCAATGACTACCAGGAGATGGAGAGTTGGTTTTCTTTAAGGGAATGATGCTTAAGGTTGACCCGGTTCCAGTGGTTAGATTCACACTGATGGACACTTGGGGACACAAACTTGGCTCCATAGGCCTTAACATACAAAAGAGAATTCATGACAGTTGGTGGGGGGCTATGGGGATGCAGATAGGGGAGGGGTTCTAAATATAATCAATATGTAAGAAATTCATTAAAAAAGAATTAAAACAAAGAATTCTGGTTTTGCCTTTATGATATAGTTTAAGACCTTGACCATGTCACTTAAAATTCTACTATCTCTATTTTCTCAGTTATAAATGATCCTAATGCCTGCACTAAGTGTCCAAATTAAGTGCAAACACTTTTTAAATTATACCATAGTAAAGAGGAAGTATACTTGGATTATATATTCTAGCATTTAATGCTTTTAAAAAAAGAAGGAAAGAAGAAGGAAGGAAAGAGAAAAAGAAAGAAAGAAATAGAAAAGAAAACAAAAGAATAGAAAAGAAAGAAAAGCCGACTCTCTTTCCCCAAGTACCCATAAACTGTCAACAGTTCCTCAGGCAGAGGTGGGACATGATCTCCTCTCTCATGCAGGCTGGCATATTGACTGGTTTGGTCTTGAGAAGGCAAGAGCTCATGAGTGCAGCAACCCTGTTACATCTAGAAGTCATTCTCGTAGCAGTCCTCCTCAACTTCTGAGCTCTGACTCTACAAAGTTTCTACTCCCTTTTGCATGATGGTCTCTGAGCCATGACTGGGATGTGATATAAATGATTTGTTTAGGGCTGAGCACTTCAGACATTTTATTCTATGCACAATGACAATTGGTGAGTCTGTATTAATTGCAATGCACTGCAAAAAAAGAAGCTTCTCTGATGAGGACTGAGAGCCAGTCTAATCTGTGGTTATAAAGATAAGAATTTAAAGAACGGTTTGATGGTGTGGCAATTTAGTAAAATGGTTGTTCAGAAAATTACCTAAGTAGTTTCCAAAAGTATAAATACTCAAACAAGCATGTCCATATAGTCACCTAATTAGATAAAGAGCTACAGGCATGTGAATTTTAAGTGAGGAGGAATTCTTAGGCAACCAGATTTTGGGGGAAATACAAATGTGATTTATTTACATAAATTTTCATTTTTTTGAACAATTAAAAAACATGGAAACAACAAAATTGTGACTACTGACCACATTTATCGAAGAGGATGTATTTTTACAAGAAGTCTAGAAGAGCATTTCTTTTCTCTTATTAGATGTTGACAGCAAAGATGAACGATCAGCTGCTCCTGCCAACTGAAATAGTTATCTTGCTCATTTTATCTCCTGAAGATTAAGTACAGTTCCACAAAATTAATCACTTTATACAATCCAAAAATGTACACATTGCCTAGAATGTTTGCTCAGCACAATTTATTTTCTTGATGAGTTGGAAAAGAACCAAAACAAAGTCCTTTAATACAAATGACTACATATTGCTTTATTTAGTACAAGCATTTACTCTAACATATGTGCTACTAAAATCAGAATTATGGACACATCAAATTTCTTACAGTCAATACTAGTGTGTGACAGTAAGTTGCATGAAAGAAGATACAGTGGTGTGTACACAGAAGCATGCCCATAGTTCCGTTGTGTGGAGTAAGCGTTGCCAGGTGCATCAGCTCCCTGAGAATGTCTGAATGAGAGAAAACAAATAGCCACTGGGTCTTTTCAGTTGTGTAACTGCAGAGCTGGGTAATCCTCATCTAAATACCTGACTCATTTTTAAATATCATATGTGCATTCTTTTAAACTCTGGCTCTCAAAATCTGCAATAGTCTGTAAGCACAGATTCAAGCCTCCTAAAATCTTTACACTCTGCCCTATCCCTTCAGGGTTCACTCCATTTAGTTGACCCAAGTGTCCTGTCTAACTATAAAGAATTGAACCTATGAAGGACAAACTCTCAGGGAAAATTGTCTCCTATGGTTGTGAACAAGACCTAATAGATTTTGGAGGATTAAAGCAGGGGTTACAGAAGAAAGAGTTACAAGTAACTGATTTGATTACTTCTGTGATGAAATGAAAACAAAAAATTGGCTTGTTCTGTGCAAACATCTCGAGCCTTTTCCTGCTGGGGTCCTCACCCTGAACAACAGATGGTCACTCTAGTGATGACTCTTACTCTAGTCCCAGGTCTTGAAAAAGGCACCATATACTAAGTGATGGTACTTTCCCTGCAGAAATTTGGCCATCTTAGGTTTAGAAAAAATCACTCAAAAAGGCAATCCTTAATCAAGTACAAGCTGTGTATTGGTACCAAGGCTTTTCTTCAGCCTCTGATTTCCAAATGAATCTATTTTCCTCCTCTGACAGAAACAGAAACACAAAAATGTTTTTTTAAAAAAAAGTTACAAGTCACTTCTGTAGACAACATGACAGTGTATTTTGTATATTTAGATTATAGACTTCCCTCATTTGGAATGTCAACTGTTAGAGAGCAGGTACTAGGAGGCTCTTTCTGCAGAAGCTGCTCAACTTTGCTCTTATACCTACACAGTCACTCTGAACAGTTTTCCATTTAAAGTGTCTTGCTAGAAGCATGTACTGTATATGCACATCCATAGCTCTCCATCCACACAGGAGATGAAAAATCACTCACTATTTGGCAGCTAGCTAAGAGCACACTGCAGAATGCTTCCAACAGAGCGTCTCTCTGGAAAATAACCGCTATGGATTGCAAATAATGGCACCAACCAATCACTGTTTAAGAAAAAAGCTTACACAATAATTGGGATTTCTTCCCAAAGTGACCAAGAGAATGGCTTCCCGGTATTTGTAAAATTAAAAACAAGCTGCAAACTCCCAATTTGCCCTCTGTCCTTTTAAGAGACAACAACATTTTGTTGTCTGTCAATACCCCATTTGGTGCATCTCAACCTGGTTTCTTCCTATGTCTTAGTTTACTAAAATAAATGCTGCACTTTCCTGGTATGAGCAAAAAATAACTGGTGGCTCATATTGTGCGTGGGTTCTTGTTCATGACAGTCCAGACTGCTAACAGATTGCTAATATGTTAACAGCTCTATTATAAGATTCTCAAAGATGCCATTTGTGAAGCTGAATTCTCCATGCTAAACAAGTTCTGCACAGGAACATTGGAATGGATGCTAAGAAACCTGAATACTTTGTACATATAGGTGTGTACAGAGGTAGAAGAGTTTCAGACATCTGATCATGTTGCAGGAGCTTCTTCAAGGCATGCTGACTACTCTGGGAAGCAAGACATTAACTGAAATACAGAAGTACAATAAAAATCTCTGCCTTCTGATTCAGATCTATATATTAAACTTGAAGGTATTCTAAATATGGAAGTTTATGAAAATGATGGACTCTAAGAAAAATGAACAATGGCTGGACTCAAAGAAATTAAATACATTTTTAGTTCCTTATAAAGATATTGATGAAAGCCTTTAACCATATGTAACTCAGAGAATGTCTAGATCCGATGCTATTTGAAAATTTTATATATTATTTATGCTGAACCTGCTAAATAATACATAAATACACTTATTCCTTTATGCGCTCAATGCTTCTGTTCCGCTGACATTGTAAAGAGTCTTCTTTGCCTAGGAACATGGATGATGCCTAGAAAAGAAATGCCTAACATTCCTACATGGGCTGTGCTTCATAAATACGTGCTAGTAAACACTGAGGGCACGATGAGTTCTAACACTGTGAACATTATCTGTTCTATTCCTTAAAGTTGCGTGCTATTGCAAAGAAAATATTCTGTTGCGGGCTGTCATGGTTGCCACCCCCAGTCTTCAGGTGTGTCAACAAGGTTCAGCCACTAATTTAGATCAACCCAGAGGGGTTTCACACAGACAGTCTTATTGAGCACATACCAGTCACTGTGGAAAATATTTTTTACATGAAATATTATACACATAATGTTTCAATTGGACTGAATATTTTCCTTGTATTATGCATTTATTGAGTATTTTTTTTACAAAAGTAAGAAAAAATAAGTGCCTACTCAGGTATCACTTTGTTAAAGGTATTCTTCTGTATTTATTTATTTATAAAACAGTGTGGGAAGCGAGCACAGCCGAGTCAGCCAAAGATGGAGCCCTGGCTGGCTGCCAAACCTCGTGCTGTTTACTTCAACTCTTGGCTGATTGCCAAGGCTCGTGAATCCCGCTTGTTTACCCCAACTCTGAAGTATGGTGAGCCCCAAAACAGGTGCTGCCAGCCTGATGATCTTGCTACGTGCCTATGAGCTACACTCTGCCTGGCCGCTGCACGTGTGTGAGCCCTGATTGGTACCGGCTGGGGGGAGGGCTGTTGGAAACGCTATATAAAGAGCTGAAGTGTGTAATAGGGGGAACACAGCATCATAAGGACTGAGAGACAGACAGAGACACAGACAGAGGAGACAGAGAGACAGACAGAGAGACAGACAGAGGTAGGAGACAGCATCATGGGAACACAGCATCATAAGGACAGAGACAGACAGAGGAGACAGAGACAGACAGAAGGAGACAGCATCATAGGAGACAGCATCATAGTGAAGAGAATATGAGAGAGAATAAGAGAGAATAAAGGAAGAAAGAGAAACAGAAGCTTGAACCTCACCTTGGTGTCTGTGTCGTCTTTCTGGGACTCTGCTGGCAGAGTCCCAGCTCGCGACAAATGGTGGCCCGTACGGGGAACCCTGATGCTAACAGAAATTATGAAAGAGTAAATTTGTTTCATTCTGGTGTCCACACAGAGTTTGAAAGATTCTAACATTCTTCCATTCAGTCATTCGATCACTGGGCAGATCTGATATTTTCAGGAAAAAGAATTTTAAGAGATATACATATTTTCATTGTGCTTGCATTTGGGAGCAAATTATTTTAAACTTTATCCACCATTCTTGGTTTGTCATCCTAAAGCTTTTCCAGCAATTCCAGTAAAGTCTAAAGTTTTTGTTCACGATGCCTTTTGACCGTACCCAAGTCATGAGCCCAATTCTTAATTCCCAGAGCTGGTTTGGCACAATCTGAACCACATGCATTAAATATAAGGAGGTAGTTCTCAAAAGATACTCAAGAAGCTGTTATTGGAATAAGGTCTGGGAAATGCTGAACCAGCTAAAATACTAGTTGTCGCCGATGCCCTCCACTGAAAAATAATTACTACACCACTGAAGCTTTGGTAACTTGCCAAATACGTAAAACCTGAAGTTGAACTCAGGCCTACTGACCACAACGTGACTGTTGACAAGTGGACTGGATGGCCCCTTTATCACAAATTGGATCAGCTCATCAAATTTGTTTACTCTAGTATATTTGCTACAATTTAGATTATAATAATTCTACAGGTGAACATGGATCTGTTTCCTTTATGAATGTTATTTGTGAATCATTATTTTCCTGAACATTCAGGTTTAAATAAGCACAGCAATTACTTCTAAGGGATGATCCACCAGGAGTCCATTTGGTTTAAGGGCAAATTACAAAGAATTTTAAACTCTTAGAAGAGAAAAATCATTAGTCAAATGCATGATTAATATTTTGTTGCCATTTTAAGAATCTTCATATTCTTTGGTAATTTCATACATGAATGTAGTATATTTAGATCATATCTGCTTCCTGTTCCCCCTTTCAACGTCTCCAGATGCCCCCCATAGCCTTTCTCCAATTTTATGCCTTCGTGTCTACTTTTTAGATTTTTGTTATTTTAAGTGTAGTAATGAATTAAATGTGAATTTTTGAAATCATAGTTCTGAAATGTAATAAGGAAACACTTTTAAAAAGACCAAGCAGGTGCTGGAGAGATGGCTCAGCAGTCCTTGCAGAGGACCCAGGTTCAATTCCCAGCACTCACATGGTGGCTATGAATCATCCTTAACTCCAGTTCCAGGGAAATCTGAAGCCCTCTTCTGACCTCCATGGCATTGCAGGATATGGGTGCACTCACATACATGCAGGCAATACACTCATACACATAAAATAAATAAATAAAAATAAAATATTTTAAAAAAAGACAAAGCAAATGATGACTCAAAGACGGTATACTTTTAAAAACATTTGCCACTTCTTACCAATGGCAATCACCCTTAAGAAAACTTTCTGAGGCTGCAGAGTAGGCCAAGATTCATAGAACTGTGTGTGTCAATACACATGAGGCCATAGCACATAATTTGAGTCCTTTATGCCCTGTGCTTGGAGTCAGCTAACTAGCCTCTCACTATGACTTCTAATAAAAAATTCTCATTACACCACAGCATGCTTGGAAGAGCTCACACTGCTTTACATAAAACATCTTTAAAAGCAATGAAGGAAACATCCACTGCCTCCCAAGGGAGTCGTGTTGATTATGGCATTAACATTTTCAAGATGAGGAAAACATAGAGGGGTTAAATGACTGTGGAAGGTCACAAGTGTCCTCTGTCTGAAGGAGAGTGACAGTTTTGTTTGCAAAATTAGAGAACTTGGATCAGCGTTAGTCAAGCAGTCACAGCTGAGCAGTCACTGTACCCTCTGGCTGTAGCATGTTATTAAAATTGTGGCTATCCTCATATATTATATGTCATTGTTTTGCTTTTGTGTAAGAAATTAATTAATCTTCACGCCGATGCTTAAGTTGCTAGATCACTTTTTGTTTGCATCTAGTTATACATAAAAGTCTGCCAATCTTTTTAAGGATGACTCGTCAAAGCCTTGGATGTTGGAGTTTTATAATACCAGGTAATTGAAGCTACATCCTCTGTATTTTAGTAATTCAGCTTATCAGAAAATATGGAGAAAATAAACAATCATCTGGTTGATTCATCTAAATTCTTCTTGTTTCATTTATGTGTCTTCACTGATCTTCTCTACGAGTCAGAATAGTGTCAGCAAAAAGGCTCTGCATGTGAATCACCGAACAGGCTAATAAGATGAGTGAGCTTAATGATAAAAGGGAACCAGTACTAGGTGGAGACCCAACTAAAGCTAATTCTTCACAGTCCCAGGTACTATATAATCATGAAAACTATTTTTCTTTTCTAAAATTCCACAATGAAAATTTTGAACATCTATTTTCTGATGCCTTATAACATTCAAAAATGCTAAGGAATACTGGGTGTGGTGGAGCACGCCTTTAATCCCAGCACTAAGGAGGCAGAGGCAGGTGGATCTTTGGGAGACTGGGGCCAGTTTGGGCTACATATTGACTTCCAGGCAGACTGGGGCTAAGGAGACCCCATAAAAAAATCTAAGGAACCAGTATGAACTTTCATACTACCTAAATAAAGCTCAATTCTCAAAATAATGATCGTTATTGATGACATAATCAAACACACTTATTCATAGCCTGTAAAAAGGACCTTACCTGATGACTATACTCCCAAAATGTCAAATTAGAAGCATTTTAGAGAATGTGAAGACATTGGGGTGTGGGAACTAGAATCAGTACAAGATGTATGGAAACTTCACAATGGACCACATTAATTTTCTACAAGTAAAATATATTAAAAATTGTAATTCTCCAAAGTAAAACTTTTTATTCAGCAAAGTTCATTCATGTCTCTAGATGAATCAGAAAGCTCTGTTCTATTCAAAAGTTAAACTGAAAATGTTCCTGACTTCATATAGATTTCATGAGTAAATTTTAAATGTAACTAGGAAGTAATTTCTACTGTAAAAGAGATTCCATCATTTACAGAATTTTTGAATAGAAAGTTCATTTTTGGATGAAATCGTATGGAAAGGACAAACACTGATGACTGCAGCAGAGTTAACATTTGGAGATGATCTTCGGTTAAGGTTAAAATTTTTAATGCAGTAATGATTGAAATAATAAAACAAACAGAAGTGCAAAGGTACAGAGAAGGTTCATGGACAAGCTGTGCCAAGCAAATAAAGGCTTAAATAGAGGCCATGAAATTAAAATATATTAAAGTTATCATTGTTTTGTCTTCATTTTTCTCTGCTCTTTTACTCTCTTCTTAAAGAACCTACTTAGTCCAGGATTTTAGAAAAGTGAAGTTTACACTAAACATGACATTGCTAGAGTTGAGCAGGTAAGACACAAAGTCAAATTTAAGGCAATCATCAATTCTATTCTGGCATTTGAACTTACTTGTAACAGAGATTCAAAAAGATCTCTGTGAAACCTTCAAATCAAATAGCATTTGTGATAAGGTTTAAAACAGACAAGTACATCGAAGATATATTTGAATCAGAAAGATAAAAACTTTGAAAAAGAGAATAAAACGAAGTAAATGCATAGAAAAGAGAACTTGTGATCCCAGAAAGAACTGCCTGCCTCCCATTAATGTTCTTATTGGAGTTGTAACCCACCGAGAGTTTGCCTGCCTGCTTTGCACTTGTGAATCAGTTCCTTTTAATCATCCTCTATCAGTCTTAAGTAACAGAATCCCCCCCAAACACAAAATGACAAATAAGAAAATCAACAAGCTTGAAAATATTAAAGAAAAATGACAGAGCTTAGCTAATGACTCCCTGTCTCATAAACAGGTCAGGAACAGGGACAGTAGTGAAAACAGAAGTTGGGGTACTTTGGAGTCTCTGAGGTGCTGAAGATGCTGATCATTTTAAGCAGGCTCTGCCACTCAAATTCATAAGCTCTGCATTATCTTCTCTTTCATCTCTCTGACCAACCCTTGAAGTCATTGGTGAAAGCCCAATTTGATTACACAGATCACCTGTTCAGTGTTTGTATTTATCCATTGTCCAGTGCACAGGAGAGTATTTTGATTTGCAATCTGCAGAAAGGCTGATTGTAATAAGAGAAATGTAATTCTGTAAAATGTGTTGGAGATAAAGTCGAGGAGAGGATTGAGTGTCATTGTCCAAGGAGAAGTAGGCATCTATCACAATTTCCTAGAAATACATTTCAAGAACTTAAGGCAAGTAAGATTGGTTCTAATAATATAATGACTTTGAATAAGTTCCCAACATAATTTTCAGTTCACTTGTTCAGCAAATAGCGGCCATTGACAAACTCCTATAGGTGAATGGTATCAGAACTATGTTTAAGAAGTTGCTTTAGGTTCATAAATGGCAGAGATAATCAGAGGTTTCTAAATACCTAAACGAAGCAACAGATACTATGTGCTCATTTCACAAGATCTGTGAGAGGTAATAAGGGGGTTAATTGTGATAACAAACGATTGGGAATACAGATGTTGCCAAAACAGCACAGGGAAATGTAAACAGTTTTATATTTGACTTATGAAGACTAAAAGGAGACTATGTAAGAAGCAAAGCTGAAATACGTGTTAAGATGAGTTGGTGCACACACAGGCACACACTCCATTTGCATCAGTGAGGGACTAAATTGGGACAATGTAATTGGAGCTACTTCCTACATTAGAAAACAAATTAAGAATCAAAGAATGTATAGCTTCCTATGTCACCACAAAGTCTTAGGCAGAGAATCTTGAGGTACGATAGTCAGAATGAGAGCCTAGGTAACATTTCAGAGATATATACTATTTAATAATTTAAATATTTAAAGACCTAGAAAATTCGCAGATTTTAGTTGTTGAGAGTGTGAACCCCAACAGAAGGCTGTTATTCATCATCACTCTTGGAGAGAAGGCTAATCTTCCTCTCCCTTCCCAATTCCAAACAGGGTTGACTTGGTGATGAGCATCCAGATAAGGTATGAGATGTTACTTAAGAGTATAGAATGTACTTTGGATGCAAGATAGATACCAAGAAGAAAGCTTTGTGTAGGAGGGAGTACTGTTACTCTTGTGGGAAGGGACAAAATTCTGGGTAGGTAGATGCTTGAGATAAAGAAACAGCTTCTGATACATTGTGAGTCAATGCAAGACAACTAAACTCCATGCCATAAAACCAGCTGGTAAAGCAGAAAGACTATTCAAGATCCTGAAATTTACTTGGCTTGACTTCTGCTTAGAGTGATATGTCAGTTGAAGATCAGTATATCCACTGAGGACAACTAGACAGGTAACCAAAACTTATATTTGAAGGAAGATTTGAAGACCACCGTGGCAAACAAGACATTGCAGTCCATTGTGTGGTGGAGACTACCCACCTCAGACCAGGAAGCAAAGAGCTGCTGGACCTAAGTGCTGGCCTTAACCTTCAAAGTTTGGAGTAAGTAGGAGACAAAATCAAATTCAGGGCAATCACTAATTCTGTTCTGGAATTTTAACTTGTTTGTAAGAGATATTCAAGATGACCTCTGTGAGTCCTTTAAATCAAACAGCACTTGTGATAAAGGTTAAAATGGACAATTTTAATGAAGTGACCTAGTAACCTATTTCCTATAGTGGTCTATTTCCACTACTTAGGCCCTCAGTCCTAAAAGCTCCACAGACCTCCAAAGCATTGCTATTTGCTGAGGAACAAATATTCAGAGCATGAGCCTGTTGGGTACATTTCAGATGCAAACCAGCACAATGACCTCTGGAGGACTCATTCAAACCACAACACTCTGCCCTTGATCTCCCAAAACTAATGTCTTACTCACATACAAAATATGTTTATTCTATCCTAATAGCACCCAAAAAACTTAGACACTCTAGCAATAAATCAGAAGTTCAAAAAGTCTAAAGTCCCCTCTAAATAAGATGTGAGACTGTCATAATTCATCCTGTGGCAAATTTTCTCCAGATGTGAACCCTTAGAATCAAAAACCAAGCTAACTCTTCTGAAATTCAAAGGTTCAATGGACATTAAATAGATAGTTCCATTTGGAAAGGGAGAAATGGGCAAGAAAAAAAAAGGAGTAATTGGCACTTAGAAAGTCCAAAACCTAACAAAGAAACCATTACATTTTAATGCTCCAGAGTCTTTGTTCATTTTCTGTCTTGTCTCCTGGACACACTGGGCCACTGGATCCCTTTGGCAGTCCTGGTTCCAAAGTTCTGCTGGGCTCAGCCCCGGCAGCAGTGTGCACTGTTTGAAGTCCCATGGGAAGTTGTCCTAGGCCAGCATCACATGCAGGTGGCTCTGAAGTTCAGGCCCCATTCTCACAGCTTCAGGAGGGGAAGTATTACTGTAATGAGGACTTTGCAGTAGGCTCTTTCCTATGGCTTCACTAGGATTTGCCCAGGTAAGGATGCTCAGTAGTGATGTGGTAAGGGAGTTCCTACGGGACAGTTGCACAGCAATTTCTGCTGAGGATTTTCAGTTCACTATGGCCTTGGAATTTAGGTGGATGAGGCAACTTCTGCAACTCTTACAATCTGCCCACCTGCTAAATAAGCACCATAGAAAGGCACCAAGGTATACTGCTTCTGCGCTTAGAAGTGGTGGGCCAAACCATCTGGGTCCTGTTAGGATTATTTGTTCATTCATTCATTCATTCATTCATTCATTCATTCATTCATTCAAGTATGTGTGTGGTATGTGCATGCATATTTATATGCATATGTGCATATAGGGGGTATGTGTGTATATGTGTGCATATGTATACAGAGGCCAAGCATCTTTTTCTATTGAACTCTACCTTATTTATTGAGGCAAGGATTCTCCTTTGAGCACAGAGCTGGTTGATTCAGTTAGTCTAGCTAGCCAGCTTGCTTCATGGATCCCGTTTCTACTTCCAGAATGCTGGGATTACAGGCTGGTTACCACGCACACCCAGAATTTACATGGTGCTGAAGATCAAAATCTGGCCCTTATGCTTCATGGCAATCCTTTCACCTAGTGAACCATCTCTCCAGTCCTTCTGTTAGATGTAAATCAAGAAAAGATGTGGAGGTTGGAGAAGAAGATGATGAGATGAATTTTCGTCAGGGTAAAACCTTTATTAAAAGAATTATTAGCACCACAGTCAGCATGGTAGAGTTCTGAAGGGAGAGACTTCAGTTCCACCAGACGGAGCAGGGTTCTCTGTCTTAAATATTTCCAAAAGAATGGGGAAAATGCCACACCAGAACTGTCAGGCTTGGTTAATAAGTGACACACTGTGTGCACCTGTGGCCATGTTGCTTCTGATTGCTGGATGGCAAAGGGGAATGGAGTTTCATCCCTTTGGACTATAGAATCAGCAGATGTCTCTGTCAGCTCTTTCCAAGTAGACAGACTGCAAGGAATGTTGCCTGTTCTGTGGACTAGCAGCACCAGTGTCTAAGCCTCAGCTGGGGAAGATGAAGGCCACGGTGCCAGAAACGGGGAACGGAGATGAATGAAGCTCTGGGCAACAAACATATGGAGGGTCCTTCCAAGATGATCCCACAAACCCTTCTGTTCTGTCCTCCTCAATTTCTACACCCATGGTAGGGTAGACTCAAAGATGCCATGGGTGATCTGTCACCCACTGTATTCATGAATAGCACCTGAATTACTTCTTTACATATGAATGAATCTCTTTAACAAAGTTTTTTGTTCTCACTCTTAGGCTTCTCTCCCAAACATACATTTTGTTTTATATAACCTGGTTGTAAATTTCCCAAATCTCTCTGCTCTGCTTCTTTTTCAATTATAAACTCGGTCTTCATGTTGTTTCTTTGATCTCCCATCTCACAGTATGCATTTATAAATAGGTGAGCAGCAACCTGAATATGAGGTTATCAGCCATTAATTTTGGTAGTTATGATAGCATGTTGTGCATGAGTCTTCATTCACAGAGCTCTGGGACACAGACAGTGCAGCCATCAACTTTGCAGCTGAACAGTAAAGATGGCCTTTGCTCCAGTTCTAGTACTCTGTTCTTCATTTCCACTCGAGACCTCATTGCAGTGGTCATTACTATGTCTGTATTTCCACCAACATTCCTATTATAGGCATGCAAATATTCTGAGAAGAGTCCAATGTTCTGTCCAGCTCTTCTCCACTCCTGAGCCCTTTAACAAAATAGTCCTGAAGCCTGTTTATGGCAATACAGGCTTTCTCTGACCTTCCAAACTGTCCCAATATGTGCCCATTTCCAAAGCTGTTTTTACATTTTCAGGTGAATATTTTCCACATGTTCAGAAATAGCAACAGTCCCACTGTGCCATACCAATTTCCTGTCTTATTCTGTTTTGGTCATTATAATCAAATACCACTGACTAGGTAAATTATAATCAATGTAAATGTGTAAATTAGCTAACAGTTGGAGAGAATGTTCCAGAGTATTGCGAGGATGTATCTGAAAGACATTTTTACTATGATAAAATTGCAGAAGGGCAAGTTAGAAGAGCAAGGAGAGAGAGAGACAGAGAGAGAGAGAGAGAGCATGACTTCCATCCTTTATATTGAAAACCATGAATTCTCATTTAGCTTAAAAACTATAGAAATATCTTCAAATTTTGTTTAATATTTTCTCATCTCCAAATAATTCAGAGTGTCTTTTAAGCTGTATATAGAGGGTCAATAATGTAAAAGGCTTGTATCTCAAATACTTAAAACAGATGTAGAAAATACCTTCACTGAAACTGCATAAAGACTCATAATGAGGGTTAGCTTACTTGTTTAGGGGAACTATTCAGATTAACAATCTATAATTAAGCTCTGCACAAGACATTATTGATTCTTAAACATAGATCAAGATTTAAAAATATTTCTAATGAAAGACGTCAATGTCAGGAAAATTATAGTATTTCTGATAAGATAAGTTATTACCATTTTATGGCTAAGTAAAACAAAAGACAGTGTGACATCAAATATGAATGTGTATTAATAAGGAAGTGTGTAGTTTGATTCTAGTAATTATAATATTTATCATCTAGATAGAAATAAACTTGTATATTTGTAAATAAAATATTGGATTCTGGCAGTTTGTCACATTGTTTTTGATGTATCCACAAACTTCCTTTGCTTAGCAAATGACCTTTAGTTTTGTATATCTTTTTTTCAGTGCTCCTGTCCAGATATGGTGAGCTGGGTGTGGTGGCGCACAACTTTAATCCCAGCACTTGGGAGGCAGAGGCAGGCAGATCTCTGTGAGTTCAAGTCCAGCCTGGTCTACACAGTGAGTTCCAGGCCAGCTGGGGCTACAGGGAGACCTTATCTCAAAAAGACCAAAAAAAAAAAATTAATTTGGTCCAAATATCAATATCCTGCCAAATATCAAATCAACTAGCTTACATTCTGGATTATTAATTATTGTTCTTCAAGTTACTATTGATCTAATTATAGCTGGCTACAGAACACCCTAGATATTCTAGGCAGCTCCAAAAGCATCTGGGACTTGTAGAGTGCTCAATAAAATGCTTGTTATTCTATTAGAAACCAGAGCTGACCAACACACAACAGAAACTGTTGACTAAGATCTCATTAGTATGTAAATAGGAGGCTGCTTCTTAGCATCTTTGAAATGCATAGAAAAAAATGTCATGCACACCAAAAAGCTGTTACTATGTTAATCATAGCAACAAGAATTATTATTCATTGCATAGTCTACAAATGTTTATTGCATAGCTGTGTATTTCTTGTGCTGGGTTTAGGAGACTCAAAAGAAATTGAGTCTAAAATAATTCCTTTTTAAATTTTTTATTGAGATTTTGTACATTTTATATAACTGTTCTTAATCAAATTCAGACACCTACCTTAACCCATGACCCCCAAACACACCCCCCTGGACCTCATGCATTCCACCATATACGTTAAGGCCTATCAACATATATACACCCAGATGTCCTTCAACGCATGTTCATCTACTGGAGCCCAGTCAGCCTACCTCGAGATTATAAGCAAGGTCTACTCTCCCTCACCCATTAGTAATCAGTCTCCCACAGTTCCCAGGGTATGGCTGGCCTACCATTCATTCCTCTTGTGCCACTCTGGGCCCTTGTCTGATAGAGTTTACATAGGTCTTTTGCTCAACACCACCATTGCCACAAGGTCACATGTGCAAGCTTCCAGTGACCTGAAAGCCTCTGCTTCCCCACATTTAAAATAAATTTTGTGCTATATAGCTTCATCTACACAGAGAAGCAGTCAGTAAAAACAGGTTTGATATGTTTCACAATGCATTATAAAACTATACAGAAAAGTACATTTCTTAGCATGGTCAAATCAGAGTATGTCAAGACTTAAAGAATGAGTGCAATGTGATCAGACTAATAGGAATAGGATGATCACGTATGTAATGTTCACAGTTCAGGAAGAAAGCATAGAAGTCAATGCAGTCTTGGGGAAGAGCCACCAGAGGAAACTGAAAAAGTACAGAAGAAACAAATGAGGAATCTAGAAAATGAAGTTATGAAATGTGATATTAAAGAAATATATTACAAATGGATCTGTTGCTGTTTGAAAAGCAAATTCAATTGAGAATCCTGTATTAATACATTAATGCATATTTCCATACATGAATGGTAGCCCTAGTTACTAGTTATCAGGTAAGTCAGGGGAATAAAGTGCTTCAAGAGGAACATCATCACAATTATGGCTAGTGTTTGTAGGCCCTTTGGCAAGAGATTTGTACGGACTGTTTAATTTTATTCCTTCCTTTGCTCTCCCTATTCTTGTGCCAGATCTGCTCATTGTCTGATGTGAAGTTCTTGAATGATCCTCACAAATGTTAGTTCACATTAACACACTGAAATAACGTCAACTCCATTAGCTCTTGAATACTAGAATGACACTGTACTTTCAATAAACCTTGAAACCTAAAGTGTGGAGGGCATCAGGTGGGCTCTATAACACATACTGAAGGTTTCTTATCTCTGTTCCTCTAGACCTACAAGTCACCTGTAATGGCCTGATAGCTTTGTATGGCCCTTACACTTGTAACAGTAGAATTATCCTTTAAGATACACAGTGTCCTTCTGGGATTAATCATCTGACCACAAACAAATTCTAATTCTTCCTTTAGTAATACAGTCTTGGTCTTCAGATTCTCTTAATTCCCAATATCCTGAGTCATAGATTATTATCAGATACTCCCTTTCTTTCTGTTTGTTTATGTATGCATACACACACACTAACACACACACACACACACACACACACATGCACACACACACGTGTGCATGTGCAGATGGAGGCCAGAGGTTAATGTCAAGAGTCTTCATCAGTCACTCACACCTCATGTTTTGAGATATGATCTCTCACTGTATCTGGATCTTTCTTACTCAGGAGGACTAGCCAGGAAGGCTCAGGATTCTCCTGTCTCCATCTCTCCAGGGCTGGGATTACTAGTATGCATCGCCAAACTCAGTTGTAAAACATGGATGCAAGGAACTGAACTGAGGTCCTCATGTTTGTGCTATAAGTGTTTTGTAAGTGGAACCGTGTCTCCAGTTCCCCATTGTCACCATCTTAATTATAATTACAGTATTTAAATTTAGTTGAGTTCTTATCACATATTAGACATGGTATGAAAAGACTTATATGAATTATATTTTCAACAATTCACTGACACACAGTATTAAGTACTTGCCAAGGCCAGAGAAGTGAAATTCCTCTAAATTACCTGTTCTAGTTTACACTTCTTCAAGTTGAAAGAGAAGATTTTACCAATACCACTCAGTAAGTGGGTTTAAGATTCAATCTCAGTAAGTCAGGTGTGGTGGCACACACCTTTAATCCCAGCACTCACTGGAGAGCAGAGGCACATGGATCTCTTGGAGACTGAGGCCAGCCTAGTTTATTTATCCAGTTCCAGGCCATCTGGGGCTATAGGAAGACCGTATCTCAATCCAAAATCAAAATCTTGATTATTCTGAGACAGTTTGAGAAGAATCGTGCTGAGTGCTATGGTTAAGGAGGGAACTAATTCAGCCGTTCCAACTGGAGAAAGAGAGGGAACATTGAATGATCAAGTACCATGCAGTGAAAAGAAAATGTCAGGTACCAAACCTAGGAATGGTAAGCGTGCACGCACGCCAGCACACACACACACACACACACACACACACACACACACAGACACACACATGAACACATGGAGATTAAACAACACGCTCCTGAATGAGGAATGGGTCAAAGGAGAAATAAAGAAAGAAATAAAAGTATTCCTGGAACTAAACAAAAAGAACAATACAACACAACACAACCTCTGGGACACATTAAAAGCAGTCCTAAGAGGGAAGTTTATAGCTCTAAGTGCCTACATTAAAAAATCAGAAAGAGCCCAAATAAATGACCTAACACTGCAACTCAAGGCACTGGAAAGGCAAGAACAAATGAAACCCAAACCCAGCAGAAGAGAAGAAATAACAAAAATCAGAGCAGAAATTAATGAAATAGAAACAAAGAAAATATTACAAAGAATCAATGAATCTAAGAGCTGGTTCTTTGAAAAGCTAAACAATATAGACAGACCCTTAGTGTAGTTAACCAAAAGAAAGAAAGAGCAAATCCAAATCAAGAAAATCAAAGATGAAAGGGGAAACATCACAACAGACACCAAAAAGATCCAGACCATTATAAGGGAATTTTTTTTAACTAATTAATTAATTTTTTTTCACACCCACTTCCCAGACAGCACCCTCCTATAGCCTCCCTCTCTCCCACTACAGTAATTAAAAATACCAGGCTGGTGAAACTAACCTTCTTGGGTGTTTAACAGACATACTTTGAGGCCTATAATAATTTGGTCAGAGGGACATAAAGGACACTTTTTGCTCCTCATCCTCCTAGGTCAACTAGTTCCAGGGGACTATGAGCATCTCTCAAAATGTCCTATAATGGTGGTGGGTTACCTGTCCTCTTGATCAAGGAGGCTGAGGAGACTCCACCAGATAGACTTGAACCAGTGTCCAGTCTACAAAGAGGAAGGTCAACACAGAGGAATCATTTCCTCCATGCTTCCAAGAGAAGCCAACCATGGTTGAGCAGTACCTATGACTTAACTTCACATAGGCAGAACTGGTAAAAGAAAGGAGCCAGGGGCTCCTCCCAAGCCAATAAGGGAATATTTTAAAAACCTATATGCTACTAAATCTGAAAAGCTAAAAGAAATGAATGGATATCTGAAATCATGAGAACCTCCAAAGTTAAACCAAGAAGAGATCAAGTTTAAACAGACCCATAACATATAAGGAAATTGAAACAGTAATACAGAGCCTCCCAACAACAATAAAAAGCCCAGGCCCAGATGGATTTATAGCAAAATTCTACCAGACATTTAGAGACCTCCAACCAATACTACTTAAATTATTCAAAAAAATTGAAACAGAGGGAGAATTCCCAAATTCTTTCTATGAAGCCAGCATCACTCTAATACCCAAACTGGATAAAGACACAACCAAAAAGAAAACTATAGACTCATATCCTTAATGAACATAGGTGCAAAAATTCTCAAAAAAATACTTCCAAGTCACATACAGACACACATCCAAAATACCATTCACCATGATCAAGTAGGCTTTATACCAGAGAAGCAGGGATGGTTCAACGTACACAAGTCAATAAACATCATTAATCATATAAATGGACACAAAGACAAAAACCACATTGTCATATCAATAGATGCAGAAAAAGCTTTTGACAAAATTCAGGGGAGGGAACATACCTCAAGATAATTAAAGCTATATATAACAAACCCACAGCCAATATCATTCTAAATGGAGAAAAACTGGAAGCATTCCCATTAAAATCAGAACCCAGACAAGGATGTCCACAATCTCCACTCCTTTTCAACACAGTTCTTGAAACTCTTGCTAGAGCAATAAGAGCAGGAAATTAAAGGAGTACTAATCAGAAAAGAAGAGGTCAAACTATCACTTTTTGCAGATAATATGATACTATACCTAAGAGATCCCAAAAGTTCCACCAGAAAACACCTAGAACTGATGAACATTTTCAGTATAGTGACAGGTTATAAAATCAATCTATAAAAATCAGTAGCCTTTTTATATACCAATAACAAGCAATTGGAGAAAGAATACAGGAAGATGCTCCCATTCACAATTGCTGCAAAAAATTAAAATATCTTGGAATAAACCTGAACAAAGACACCAAAAATCTCTACAATAAAAATTTTAAATCATTAAAAAAAGAGAGAGAATGAGGAAGACACCAGGAGATGGAAGGACCTCCCATGTTCATGCATTGGAAGAATTAATATTGTTAAAATAATAATCCTACCAAAAGCAATATATAGATTCAATGCAATCCCAATCAAAATTCCCATGACATACTTCACAGAATTAGAAAAGCCAAAATGTCCTTGGGCCTGTTAGAACTCAGTTTTTTAATAAATCTCCCTATCTACTCTTCAATTTGCCACATTTTAATCTATTGACATGCCATTTTCTTAAACTTTGAATTTATTTTTACTTTATGTGTGTTTTGCCTGCATATATGAACCCATGTGTAATGCTCACAGAGCCTAGACGAGGACACCAGATACCCTGTTGCTAGCTGTCATGTGGGTTTGGGGAACTGAACCTGGGTCCTCTTAACCACTGAGTCATCTTTCCAGCCCCTTACTATCATTTTCAATGACCATGAAATTGACCAAATATCTCTTTCAGAAACAGGAACATAGATTTATTGATGGGGTGGTCTTTGATGGAGGTGTTCCTTTCCTCACATGTTTTCTTCATGGCTTGTCAAATCGAATCATATTGCTTCAAACTTCCCATTCTTTTATGCCTCTAAAATGCTGAATTAGACATTGTGAATAGACACAAACATTGGTTTGTTTCTTTTACATCTTAAACGGAATACATCAGCCATTTAAATTCTTCTAAGTGTCTATTAACTCCAACTATTGGATTTGCCTCACTAAATCTTACTATCTTTTATTACATTAATACTTTAGTTTCTGTTCCAGTTAGTTTACCAGATCAATAAAGTTTAAAAAAAATGCTGAAAGATCTCTTTGAAACAGAAGGTCAACCAGGTGGAAGACTTAAGGGAGATTATGTAGGCTCTAGGCAATCATTTGAAGGAGCGAAGTCTCTAAGGGCTTAGACTGAAAATTTACTGAACCTTCTACAATATTATTTGAAGGACATAACAATTTTTAAAGAATAACTGAAAGAGATACAGCCAAAACATATTTTTAATCTGTCATTGGACAGCCAAAAGCTTAAGATGAATGTTTTCCTGAGAAATAAAATTAATATATATATATATATACTTACTAATTATGATTTAGAGACAGAACTCAGGTTCCTATAAAGTAATAATATGCATTATTTGCTCTGAAAGCAGTCCTGGTTAGACAAAGTAAACAACAGGAATCAATGAGATATTTTATCATTTATTTTAAATCAATATAAAGTTAATATTGTAGCACGTTCTCAAATGTCTTCATTTAGAAGCTACCAATAGCATGTTTCCTAAAGTTACTCTCAGAAGCCTCAGAGCCTCAGATCCTGATGCTTTAGATTCAGGCTAATAAAGATTTCCCTGTAAGCTTTACATAATAAAGTTCATATTATATTATTTGAGATGCTGTAATTAAACAATAGAAGCTTAATCCAGCTTAATTTATGTAAAAAGGAAATTTATTGGCTAAAAGACTGTAGCTTTGAGTGTGGATGTGCTCAAAGGGTTAAATGTCTCAATATTCTGAGAATTTTCACAATATTTTAATCTCTGTAGTCTTCCCCTAGATTGGATTTACTCTCCCTAATCTCTTCATCATACCATCTTTACAAGCTTCCAACTCTAATTTCATTTGGAAAGATAAGGTCCTCCAAATCATTTGGCAAGACAATTCTGCAATTATATTGCCATCCCTGATTGGAATGACTACTGGTAATAAGTCAAACTCTCAAAAATTGACAGGAAAACTGAGAAGCAAGTGTGGATTCACTTTTTACCTAAAGCCGCTGAGCTGAAAGGAAAGTTGAGCCCATGGAAACCAGGGCAGTATTGCTAGGCGAAGAAGGAACTGACGTCAGAGCTGACAAGCTAGCTGTCAGTTTCTATTTTCCTTTTTCTTATCACCCCTTCTAACTAAACAAATACAGAAACACCTTTGCTTCTCTTTCTTCATGGTTGTTCATACTTAAGAGTAATTGCTTGTCCGTCAGAGCTGACAAGCTAGCTGTCAGTTTCTATTTTCCTTTCTCTTATCACCCCTTCTAACTAAACAAATACACAAAACCTTTGCTTCTCTTTCTTCATGGTTGTTCATACTTAAGAGTAATTGCTTGTATGGACAACTTGTGTGTCAATTTTGAGTCTTTGCACTTGCTACTGCCTGAACTGTCTGCCTCTCATCCACTTGGAGTGCTCCTCCTCCCTCTGTTCCTGCATGACCAGTTCCAATAATGCCCAGTTTAAATGTCAGTTCCTCAAAGAAGATGTGGAGTAAAGGTCCAGAAACTTTGATTTGCCAATAGCCCTGTTAGATTAAAAACCAAATTAAAGAGTTTGCCCCATTGCACATGAGGAAGCATCCACATACTGGAGAAGAGAACCAGACCCCTCCTGGATATGCCATGCTGCAGGACTGCCAATATTGAAGGAGAACAGAAATGGATTGAAAATTGAAATGGGCAGAGAGGAATACGATCTGACAACAGTGAATTATTATGGCCAGAGGGCAATAAACACTGAAGATTTTAGAGAGTGAAAAGCTAGAAATGTGATAATCCTACATTGGTTGTGCGCTTTATGCATTTTATAGTTTTCAGTGGTTGCACTGGGCCAAATACAAACAAACTGACATTTAACATAGAGCCATGAAATCAAAACTAACATTACAATTGAGAAACAACAACAAAAATAAATTCAGACAACATTCTGATGATTGTCTAAAGCTTTCTAAAGTATTTCATGTCCCCTTTTGAGAATTAAAAATGAAAACACAGGCAAGAAAACCAACAACAGCAACAACACATTTTTTGGATCTTTTCCTGGGCCTTCCAAACTGGAACTGTAGATTACATTCTGAAATTTTAAATTAACGTAATGCTTGGTGGAAAGAATAAAGACTTTTTTTGGCTGTTTTGAAAACAAACTCTTTGTATGACAAAAGGAAAATTCTCTGCCTTTGCTAACTACTCTCTAGGATGGTGCTATTTCAAATGCCGCTTCCTCAAGAAAAGATTTTATGATCTGCAATTTTCTCATAGCTTATATCACGTGTTGCATACTCATCACATACTTTTACTTGGTTCCTGTTTGATTTATGTCTGCACCTCTTGCAGGCTAAGTTCCATGTCTATTGTGTTGCCCATGAATAATTTTAGAATGAAGTTCCCAAGAAGATATTTAATAAATATTTATGGAATGAATAAGTGTTAAGTCATTCTTAAAAATCATGGTACATACCACCTACTCAGGTGGCCATTCTGGTCATCACCAAACTTTCTTCTCTGTCCCACGACTATCGCTGTATACCTCCACCACAGCTCCTGCCACAACTCCACTCACTCCCTAGATCAGTCTTATTACTGTCCTTGCTCTCTAGAGGAGCCTGAAGCAGTACCTGGAATACCAGACCAAGAACCACTGTGCTGGAGAGAATCAATGCATAAACAAAGAAAAGATGGATATGTTCTTGATCCCCAGCCTCACAGGCAGCATCCTGTGTTACATCTAGCTGAGGAGTCCAGAAAAATGTTGCATTGAACACTTCTGAAGCACTCTTCAATTGAAAAAGAAGCTACCCAGAGAGAAAACCTAGAGTCATGCCTGCCTCATCGTTAAAAATATTTTTTAAAAGGTAATCTTTTCACGACCTTTCTCAGTAAGAAATATTTTTAGTTACTTGATTCTAAAGCTATCCAGTGTGACAATATCAGAGCGCCATTAGCTGCACTTTCTGTCATGTGAGTGAAGACTAGAGAGTTGATGCATTTCTTGAGGGACAGCATGATTCTGGTATGATTCAACTGATGTTCACTGCACCTTATCTGAGAGTGATTCACAGAACACCAGGGGTTGCTTGACTCCTCTTGAAAAGAAATGCTAATAGAGAGTTCAAATCCAGGTCTCAGGTTCTTTGTAAATGAATCCCCCAAACTTATGTGGGATGAGGAGGAGATTGTAGTGTTTCCAACATAAGAGAAATTATAAATTTAAAAATTATTATATTATCAGCTCACAATCTATATCTGTGTCATATGTAAGTGGGTGTGTTTGTATGTGAATAATTGGGTAATATGCCAATCTCATAGAAAGGCATATAGGCACATGGTTTACATATGCAATTTATATAGAAATAGTATTCATATGTTCATCTATTAACATATTTTAATGACTATCAACTATGTGCAGTGAGTGTTCTAGATTCTGAATGCACTAACAAACATAGCACTGGGATATGAATTAATATATTTATAGTAGAAGTCATAAACAAATAAAACAAGTTGTATAAGGCGTAAAGTAAACAGACTGAAAAACAGAAAAGCAGAAATTAGTATTTGCTTTCTCGTGACATGGTGATTGTCAGGAAAAAACTGTTTTCAATCGAGATGACAATTATTGAAATAATATCGCCAAGACTGCAAATGCAGTGTAAACTTGACAGGTATTTCTAAATAAGGATAAGAGCATCAATTTAAGAGCCAGTCCATCTATCCTAGCTAACAATCTAACATGTCAACATGTTTGTGTGAAACTACTGTCAGGTTTGTATTTACACTAAGCACAAATTAAGGTTGATGCAGTTTAGCTCAAAAGAATAGAAATTTTTTTCCCAAACCAAGAATGCTACAACTATTTAGTTTCTCAGATGTAGCTTTGCACAAATAGGGGGAGCGTGTTTCTATTGAAGATGATGTTAAGTGACTGTAAAGCAACCATCACTGTTTCCAGTTTTGGAAAAATAAAATAAAAAAGGTAAAATAAAAAGCACACTTTTATTACAGGTCTCTGCCAAATGATTAGCAAACATGGTTCTCCTCAAACAATGAAAACACCCCTGTATTTTTGTTCATATTGCTATAGTATCATATGAATCTGTGAGCTAACCAAAGCATAATACTTTTACGAATATTTTTTCATTCATCTCAGCACTTACTCACTTTGGCTCCTGTAATCAAGCATTTACCTCTACAAATAATCCAATATGATTCACCCTTATTTTTTTTCTGGGTTTCAGTAAATACACACATAAAAAGATTTGATTTTTTGTAATTTATATTATTATTTGATTTTGAAATGGATGTTTTTGTTGCAAGACCATACATATGCATAGCTATTATAAATATTGAATTAGGTTATTTTAAAGGCAATTACTAAATGTATATACACATTCTTTTCCTACTAGCATCTTGGTGACAAAAGACAACGTATCTATACCTTAATACTTACTTTAAGGTCTCCTTTCTAGTCTCTAAAGACTCCATTTTTAACACAGTTGTTCCTAATGATATCGCCATTCACAAATGCACATTAAGTGAAATATAATCTCAAACTACTGTGGTGTATTTGAATCCCTGGATTTTCCAACTCTAATACTTGAATATACTTCCCACATAATCATTCCTACAGCCACAAGTAAAATAACTTACTGGACAATTTCTTTCAAAACAATAAAATGTTGATTCTATGGAGATAGCCCAGTTTGTTAGATTTTTACTTTTTTGTTGTTTTGTCTTCTTAAATATTATTTTTATTTTACGTGTATGAGTGCATTGCCTGCATATATGCAAGTGTACCTGTGTCATGCAATGCCTGCGGAGGTCAGAAGAGGATCAGATTCCCTGGAACTGGAATTACTAAGGATTGTCAGCCACCATGTGATTGCTGGGAATTGAACCCAGGTCCTCTGAAAGAGCATTCAGTGCCCTTAACTGCTGAACCATCTCTCCTGTCTCAGGTCCTTACTTTGCAATCATGAGGATCAGAGTTCAATTCCCAGAGCCCACATAATAATGCCAGGCCTGGTGGCATACAATTCCCATGCTGGAGAAATTGAGGCAGGATGATCCCTAGGGTTCACTGGCTGGCCACACTAGCCTAGTTGGTGAGCTTTAGTCCAATGAAAGCCCTGTCCCAAAGGATATCAATGATATTCTTGAGGATGACAAAGTTTTTCTCTGGCTTCCACATGAACACATATCCATAGGCACATGCAGACATACACACATAAGAAAACAAAGACTTGCATTCATTTACCTGTTTTGAAGGTTTGTGAGTATATGTTGCCTGAATGTTTTTTTAAATCTCTAGTTTTCTTTTTTGTTTTCTGTTTGTTTTTGTTTTTGTTTTTTGGTCTTTTTGAAACAGGGTCTCCCTAAAGCCCTAGCTGGCCTGGATTCATCATGGAGACTAGGCTGGCCTCAAACTCACAGAGATCTGCCTGCCTCTGCCTCCCGAGTGCTGGGATTAAAGACGTGCACCACCACGCCCAGCTTGTTTTTGTATTTTTAGAGGGTTTCCCTAGTCCCAACTGGCCTGGAAGTCACTATGTGGTCAAGGCTGGCCTTGATCCCCCAGAGATCCACCTGCCTCTGCCTCCTGAGGGCTGGCATTAAAGGCGTGTGCCACCATACCCAGCAAATCTCTTGTTTTCTACTTGATTTTTTTTTTCCTGCTTTAAAACTCCTTTCCTCAAAATGGAAATGAAAAGTCACTGTGCAAACTTATGTATATATCAGCCCTCTCTATCTATATTGAAGAACATTGTTTCATCTCTTATCAAGTGAAGAAAGTATTAAAGTTAACTGGAAATATATGTTAGACAAAGGCAGTAGTATAAGGTCTAACAGGGTTTTAGAGATATAAAGTTTCATATTTTATATTGGAAAAAACTGCCCAACTCAAGAAATTTTCTCTAGTTCAAAAGAACATGAAAAAATTGATCTATGTGAATCCTGCCTACGAATCAAGGAAAAATAATGTTTCTGCAGATCCACTTTAGAAAACAGGTTATGAAATCCTTGACTATGCTTTCAAGGTCCCCTTTGCATGAGTTGCATCAGTGTAAGTATTCTGCCAACTGTTCTGTTCACCCCAGCTTTCTGATGTCCTCATCTATTGGGGCCATCAATCCTTCCAATTTGTGGTTGCCTCCTGTGGCTGTTTGCCTGAATACTGTATCTTCTTGCTGAATGTTTGAACTTAATTTGCATATATTATTATTGTTCATATTTTTATTTCCTTTCTAGTCAATGTTGGAAGTATTTTTGATGCCATGGATGTATCTGAGTCATTTATGTAACTCCTGGAACACAAATATCTGTATCAAATAAATGCTACAATGGTTGTCTTTGAATAAGAACCCTTAAATCTGTAAGAAGATCATGAAATCTTGATTCAATAAATACTGACTTCCAAAAACTACATCCATTCATAATATATGGATACCTGCAGTCTTGAAAATAGCATTCTGTTGCTATAATAAAATAAAATACTAGGATTTCTTTCTCAAACTCTTGTCTATATCTTTTTCTTTTTTTTTTCTTTTTTTGTCTTTTTTTGAGACAGGGTCTCCCTGTAGCCCCAGCTAACCTGGAACTCACTATGTAGACCAAGCTGGCCTTGTACTCACAGAGATCTGCCTGCCTCTGCCTCCCGAGTGCTGGGATTAAAGGCATGTGCCACCAAGCCTGGCCTGTCTATATCTCTTTTAGTATAACAAATCTCATTTATTATATATCTGAGGTTCATGAAAATGTTTGAAGAGATCTTTAAAAATAAAGTGTGTTGCTGCTTCCCTGTGCTGCATGGTCTGCCAGCCTCTTTCCTGGGCCCTGGGGCTGACCTCTCCACCTGGGGTCACTACTGCTTCCTGATCCCTTGCATCCAGAAGGACCCAGTTTCTTCTTGAGTTCCCCAGGAACCCTCTGGGTCTGATCCGGCCCTCACCTCCTTCTGCTTCCCTGGGCCTGCACGACCCGCTGGCTTCTCTCCAGGAAAGTCCATTGACTCCCCCAGCCTCATTCACCCTCCCATCTCCCCTGCCTGTCTCTCCTCCTAGCCTGGGTCCTGTCCCATTCCTTGTCTCAGGGTCCCAGACACCTCGGGAACCACCACTGCTTCCTGATCCTGTGCATCCAGAACAACTCAGTTTCTTCTCAGGTCCCCAGGAGCACTCTGGGCTGGGCCCCTGCCCTCACCTCCCTCGGCTTCCCTGGGCCTGCACAACCGGCTAGCCTCTTTCCTGGAGGCCAGGGCTGACCTTTCCTCTTCCTGATCCTTTGCATCCATACCAACCCAGCTCCTCAGTGCAGTCCCCAGGAATCCTCGGGGCCTCTTGCCACCCCTCGCCTCCATTTCCCTTTGCATCTCTGAGTGTCAAGGCCACCAGCTGCCCTAGACCAGCATCTTTCCTGGGCGGGGCTCCCAGGCCAGTCCAACCCCCAAGTTCCTGAGGCCAAAATCTTTCCCGGAGGGATCCAGACCTTAGGAGAAAGCCTGAGAGCATCTGATCCTCATCTGACTTGGGCCTCTGTGGGAACTCCTGAAGACAAAAGCAATCTGGCCACTCCAATATAAAATCAAAAGAGAGAACCAGAAGCTTAGAGGAACCAGATTTTCATGCCCAAAAAGCAAACCACAAAAGCACATAAAGTTTACAAATAAAAGCAGACCTAAACTTAAAGACTTGAGTCTCACACAAGAATCAGAATCTACAAAAGAAATTCACATGTCAAAATCACAGAGAAAAAATAATAACATGAAAAGCCAAAATAACATATCCTCACCAAATACCAATAGTCGTCTAGA
>NW_008358387.1:4586921-4589124 GCF_000622305.1 Nannospalax galili
AGATAATGCAGGGCATGGAACTCGAACAATTATTAACATGATAAAAGAATTCAGTGAATTTAAAGAACACACAAAGAAATCAAAGAACTGAAGGAAGATAAGGATAAACTTCTGAATGAATTCAGAAAAGAGCTAGAAATATTGAAGAATACTCAGGCTGAAATGAAGAAGGAAGTGGTACACTCAGTAAGCCATTTAGAAATGACAAGAGAAAGCCTCAACAATAGTATGAATGAAATGGAAAACAGAGTATCGAGACTGGAAGATAAAGTGGACGAACTAGACCACTCAAGCAAAGAATATGAAAAATATAAGAAAGCACAAGAATGGAATATGCAGGAATTGTGTGACACCATAAAAAGACCAAACTTACAAATCATAGGCATACAGGAAGGGGAAGAATGCCAAGATAATGGCATGGACCAGATCTTCAACAGAATTGTAGAAGAAAATTTCCCAAAATTAAAAAAATACATACCCATACAAATACAAGAAGCATATAGAACACCAAACAGAGAGGACCAGAAAAGAAACTTGCCACAGCACATCATAGTAAAAACAGTAAGCCTACAGCACAAAGAGACACTACTGAAAGTTGCAAAAGAGAAAGAACAAGTCACACATAAAGGAAAGACGTTAGGATTACAGCTGACTTTTCAGTGCAAACTATGAAAGCCAGAAGAGCATGGACCAAAGTATTCCCAGTGTTAAATGACCACAGATGTCAACCCAGATTACTATACCCAGCCAAAATGTCTATTATTGTCAAAGGGGAAAGAAAAATCTTCCATGACATAAATAGGCTGAAGGAATTCATGTCCACAAAACCAGCCCTTCAGAGAGTTCCGGGAGCAATACAAAGAGCTGAAGAAAGGAATGACTATACTCAAGGGGTTGTGGAAAGAAATTCAATGAAGGTGTAACTGTGGAAAAGTACAGATATAACAAAAATGTAAATGGAAATAAAAATGACAGGATTCAATATACATCTTTCATTATTAACTTTAAATTTTAATGGGCTGAACTCCCCATTCAAAAGACAGACTAGGTGAATGGATTAAGGGGAAAAAAATCCATCTTTTTGTTGTCTGTAAGAAACTCATCTCACTTTCAAGGACAGGTCCTATCTTAAGGTGAAAGGATGGAAACAACTACATCAAGTGAATGGTACTAAGAAAAAAGCAGGCATTGCAACTCTAATATCTGACAAAATAGACTTTAAACTAAAACTAATCAGAAGAGATAAAGAGGGCTACTTCATTCTGATCAAAGGAACAATAAACCAAGAAGATATTATAATCATGAACATATATTTACCAACTCTGGTGCACCCAACTAAATAAAAAAAATACTACAGGACTTAAGACCCAGAATAATCCCAATCATTAATAGAAAGGGACTTCAATACCCCACTGTCTCCATTAGATAGGTCAACAGGGCAGAGAGTTAACAGAGAGACAACTGAGTTAAACAATACCATATATCAAATGGACCTAAGAGACATGTACTGAGTATTCCACCCAAGCACCAAAGGAAATACTTTCTACACACACCCCATGGAACCTTCTCCAAAATCGACCATATACTGGTCCACCAACCTAACCTCAGCAAATACAAAAAGATTGGAATAATTCCATGCATTCTATCATATCACAATGCAATAAAGCTTATAGTCAAGACCGGAATAAGCCCTAGTCACCACATGAACACATGGAGATTAAGCAATTCACTCCTGAATGATAAATGGATCAAAAGAGAAATTAAGAAAGAAATAAGAGTATTCCTGGAACTAAATGGAAAGGACAATACAACACAGCAAAACCCCTGGGACACGCTAAAGGTGTCCTTAGAGGGAAGTTTATAGCTCTAAGTGCCTACATAAAAAAATCAGAAAGACCACAAATAAATGACTTAATGTTGCAACTCAAGGCGCTTGAAAAGCAACAACAAAAGAAACCCAAACCCAGCAGACAAGAAGAAATAACAAAAATCAGGGCAGAAATTAATGAAATTGAAACAAAGAAAACAATACAAAGAATCAACAAATCCAAGAGCTGTTTTTTTAAAAAGATAAACAAGTTTGACAGACCACTAGCCCAGTAAGCCAAAAGAAAGAAAGAGCACCCCCAAATCAACAAAATCAGAGTGAAATGAGAAACATCACAACAGACACCAGAAAGATACAGAACATTATAAGGGAATA
>NW_008358387.1:4589382-4591199 GCF_000622305.1 Nannospalax galili
TTTTGTCAAAGCCAGATAAAGATACAATCAAAAAAGAAAACTATAGACCCATATTCTTAATGAACAATAGATGCAAAAATTCTCAAACAGATACTTACAAACTGCATACAGACACACATCAAAAAGATGATCCACCATGACCTAGTCAGCTTTATCCCAGAGATGTAGGGATGGATCAATATACGTAAGTCAATAAACATCATAAATCATATAAATGGGCTCAAAGACAAGAACCACATGGTCATCTCAATAGATGCAGAGAAGACCTTTGACAAAATTCAACATGCATTTATGTTCAAAGTCCTAGAGGGACTTGGACTGGAGGGAGCATACCTCAACATAATTAAAGCTATATATAACAAAACCACAGCCAACATCATTCTAGATGGAGAAAAACTGGAAGCATTCCCATTGAAATCAGGTACCAGACGAGGCTGTCCACTATCTCTACTTCTCTTTAATACAGTGCTTGAAACTCTTGCAAGAGCAATAAGAAAATAGCAGGAAATTAAAGGATTAATAATTGGAAAAGATCAAATTATCCATTTTTGCAGATGATATGATATTAAATCTAAGAGACACCAAAAATTCCACCAGAAAACTCCTAGAAATTATTAATACGTTCAATAAAGAGGCAGGTTACATAATTAACTTACAAAATTCTGTAGCCTTTCTATATACCAATAACAAGCGATCAAAAAAACAGCACATGAAAACACTCCCCTTCACAATAGCTGCAAAAAAATAAAATATCTCGGAATAAACCCGACCAAATACATTAAAAACCTCTACAATGAAAATTTTATATCTTTAAAGAAAGGAAAACATCAGAAGATTGAAGGACCTCCCATTCTCATGCATTGTAAGAATTACTATTTTGAAAATGACCATCCTACCAAAAGCCATTCATATATTCAATGTAATGCCAATAAAAATCCCCATGACACTTTTCAAAGAATTGGAAAAAAAATCCTAAGATTCATATGTAAGCACAAAAGACTTTGGATAGCCAAAGCAACTCTGAGCATTAAGAGCAATGCTGGGTGGATTACTATACCTGATTTTAAACTGTATTACAGAGCTATAGTCATAAAAACAGCATGGTACAGGCACAGAAATAGACCCATAGATCAAAGAAACAAAATTGAAGACCCAAATATGAGTATATGCAATTTCAACTACCTGATATTTGACTATTTGACAAAGGGGCCAAGAACATTCACTGGAGGAAAGACAACAAGTTCAGCAAATGGTGCTGGCAATACTGGACCTCTACCTGTAGAAGAATGAAACTAAACTGTCTTTTACCTTGCATGAAAGTCAATTCCAAATGCATCAAAGACCTCAATGTAAAGCCTGATACTCTTAAACTGTTAGAAGAAAACATTGGCAAAAACCTAAAAGATATAGGTGTAGGAAAGCATTTTCTAAACTAGACATCAGTAGCTCAGGAAACAAGGGCAAGAATCAACAAAAGGGACCTCATTAAACTAAAAAGCTTCTGTACATCAAAGGAGAATGGGAGAAAATCCTCACCAGCGACACTTCTGACAGAGATTTAATATCCAGAATATATAATGAACCCAAAAAATAGAGAATCAAGACAAGATGCAACGCAATTAAAAGATGGGCTAAGGAGCTGAACAGAGAGTTCTCAAAAGAAGAACTAAAGATGGCTATGAAACATCTTAAAAGATGTTCAACATCACTAATAATCAGGGAAATGCAAATTCAAACCACTTTAAGATTTCACCTTACCCCAGTCAGACTGGCTAAGATCAAGAAAACAAATGATACCAAATGTTGGAGGGGATGTG
>NW_008358387.1:4591494-4593781 GCF_000622305.1 Nannospalax galili
ATTGATGAGTGGATAATGAAAATGTGGTTCATTTATACAATGGAGTTTTACTCAGCTATAAAGTAAGATGAAATTTGCAGGGAAATGGATCAACTAGAAACTGTTATACAAAAATACCAATGTATATTCTCCCTCATATGTGGATACTAGAACCAAACCCTGATAAGTGAGTATGTATCCCAACATAACTATAGGAACCAGGATAATGGAAAGAACTTGGGACGTAAAGGAAAAGAAAGAACCTGAAAGAGAAGAACAGAAGGAAACAGGGGTTAATAAGGGAGATATGGATAAAAATTGGGACAGTTTAAGGGAGGGGAGAGGGAAGGATATACAAAGAACCTAGGGGATAAAGGGAAAGAAGGAGCTCAAGAGAGGTAGGACCGCAGGAAAAGGGTATTATTAAGGGAGAAAAGGGGAAAATGGGGGCAGTTTATTTGGGGAAACCATGATGAAGGGGTTAGACAGTGCGAGACATGAATAATGCCTAGCTAGTTTTAAAAACCAGGGGGAACCATATTAGTCCAACAAAGGGGAAAATGGGGGCAGTTTATTCGGGGAAACCATGATGGAGAGGTTAGACAGTGCGAGACATGAATAATGCCTAGCTAGTTTTAAAAATCAGGGGGAACCATATTAGTCCAACAACCTACTGACAAATTATACATACCAGATCAAGAAATATATGTCTAGGTAAGGTTTATCTGAGAAGAATTTGTCTTGGTTCAAGATTTATCTACATGACACACAGTAATTAAAAGTACCAGACTGGTGGAACTAACCTTCTTGGATGTTTAACAGACATACTTCGAGGCCTATACTAATTTGGTCAGAGGGACAGAAAGGACAGTTTTGCTCCTTGCCCTCCTAGGTCGAGTAGTTCCATGGGACTATGAGCATTGGGAATCTCCCAAAATGTCCTGTAATTGTGTGGGTCACCTGTCCTCTTGATCAGCGAGGCCGAGGAGACCCCATGAGATGGACATGATCCAGTGTCCAGTCTACAAAGAGGAGGGTCAACACAGAGAAAACATTTCCTCTGTGCTTCCAAGAAAAAACAGCCATGGTTGAGTAAGGCTTTTGACTTGTCTCCACATAGGTGGAACTGGTCAAAGAAAGGAGCCAGGAGCTCCTCCCAAGACCCTGTTGAACAGATCCTCAAACGACCTCAAGAGTAAAAATAAATTGGTTTATCTAGGCCACCTGTATGTCCTTAAACACCCAAAAGGAAAGTATAACCAAAGATTAAAGGGACCAATATAACTTTTTAAAAGTCTATATGTATAGCTAACAGCTACATAACAAGCAACAATGCCAGATAGGAGATACCTTCTTTTGAGTTTTTGGCTGTGTGGCCCAAGGAACTCCCAGATAGTAACCAGCATTGAACTGGGAAAATAAACAGCAGACCCCAATCTTATCTAAAGGAATATTGACAACTGATTCCTGCTAGATGAGGGACAGCTGACATTCCTAAAACAAAGACCTCCAGATAGTCTGACTAAATTCACCAGTTGGAAAAGTAGTGGGGAACAGCTGCGGGTGCTGACAACACAGCAGACAGTAGCAGGGATAACAGAATATAAGGGCTCTAGTCGGGGGAGGTAGGCTATTGGAGGGTGCCATTTGGGAAGTGGGTGTATAGTTGAATAAGATAGTTTGGGATGTTTTGTGTGATATACACACACACAGAAATAAAATCAACAAATTAAAAAAGATGTATTATATTTGAGGAGGAAGCATAAAAGTGTATGTCATGTTAATTAGTAGAGGTGATGCACATTACCATTGAAATCTACCTGATGACTTAATAGACATACACAGGTGCCAAGGATCTTAGTGCAAACGATTATGACTAGTAGTAATCAGATACACACAGATTAGAGATGCATGCACCAACATCTCAGTGTTAGTAGCAAAAATAATGAATCTTTCTGTAAGAAACAGTGTATTTCAGAATGAAATGAAGATCTCTTTTGAGGCTTAAAAACTCATTCAATTTTATGTTTTACAGGTCCTATACTGAGTTCAATATTGTATAACTGTATTGATTCAACAGTGAACCTTTAGAAATTTTATAGCCACTTTTGAAGGAACTGTGTCTTTGCTCTGGAAACTGTTATTGGGCATGTTAAAGTTGTAATGATATGTTTCTTCTAAAAAAATTAATAATATTTAAAAATGTAGGAAAGAGCATATCTTGAAATGGAGATCTTCTTTAAAGGGTTAAAAACTCATTCAATTTTATATCTTACCAGATTTAAACTGGGCTCAATATTGTATAACT
>NW_008358387.1:4593909-4612127 GCF_000622305.1 Nannospalax galili
TTTTTTAAATTAAAAAAAATGATTCTTCAAAGCAAAAAAATAAAAAATAAAAAAATAGTGTGTTCCAAAACAAGTTAAAAGAAACGTCCGTGGAACTATAATCAAGTAACATGGTCATAGGCTCTTCCTTATTCTGAGAGAATAATGATGCTAGCTATATATTTTTTAGTATTTGCTATGTGACAAATGCATGCTAAGCACATTAGAATTATTATTTCATTTGTTATTCAATGGTCCTACATTATGAGCACAAATTTTTAATAAACCTAGACTTTGGTGTGTATTACATGCCCACTTTATACAGTCATGTTGTGTCCTGGGGGCCTGGATCCTCCAAGGGGCAGGGCCTGCTGTGGAGAATTGACTGCAGAGAGTTAGCCACACTGGGAGGGACTTCTGAGTGCCATCTTGGAACAGGAGTCATGACCAGAGTGCTGCAGCTGGGCATGAGAACAGAATGGCCCAGCATTTACCAAACTGGGGCAAGACTACAGGCCCATGAGGCATGAGCAAAAGCTAGCAGTGACTATGGGTGGGCCATGGGAGCCTTCTGGGAGTGGCAGCCTTGTGATCTGGAATGGTGAGCTCTGAGCCATGGCACAGAGCTGGGCGCAGAGCTTGGCACCAGCTGTTTATTTCTTTGTGAGTCACTCCCACCCCCACAGTATAAATTATAAAAATGCACATAAAAATGTGTTATAAGGTTTGTCTAATGGCACAAAGACCCTGAGAGAACTCGGGCGACAAAACTGACACAAGCCAGCAGGATGAAGGTGCTAAAAATGACAAACCGTGGAAGTCTGGAAAAAGCTAGAGAGCTAAATGGTGGTGCCGATGTGGTTTTTACAATGGATTATAAAATATGTAACTAAAAAGGCACCGCCCACACAGAACCATGGGCTACAGCTGTGCTGTAAATGTGGAAGTATGTTGCTGGTATGTGAAGATTTGATAAAAGTTTTTCAGAGGCTAGAAAAATCTTTTACTGACTCTTGAGTGCCCAGAGAGGGGGCGTGGCAACTTTGCATAATAAAAGATGCGCCTGAGGCAGGGGAAGCTGAGAAAGCTAGGGAGGATCTGGCAGATCCAGCTACGGAGCTTGAGAGAGAGAAAAACCAGGACACTTTAACTTGTGTAAGGTCCAAGGACTCAGAGGAAAAGACAGATAATAGTAAAAAAGAAGATGACTGAAAAATAAAAGTAGCTACAGCTGCCCCTCAGATTCAACCATTGATACAAAAGGAAAAAAAGTTAACAGTGCTATAGCTAGAAAATATTCCATGCTGGAACTGTTAAAGCTAGGAAAAAAATACAAGCAAGCAATCAGAGAGCACATAGCCATGTGGCTTGTGAGAGTATGCAACATGGGAGCAAATGACATCAGTCTAAGTCCTTCAGAAGCGTCACAGCTGAATTATATAACCACCCATCGGGCCTTTCGATGTAGGCTGTTCAACCTAGGCCAATGTGGGGGTGGGTAGTCCTTAATGGGGTGGCTGGTTGAAGGCATTAAAGACACATGGTCATCACCAAGGGAGACTAACATGATTATCAGGGGATGGAGGACTATAAAGGAGGGGTAGGCATTACTGAGAGAATTGGCATGAGGAAAGCAATATATGATGTCCAGTTCACCGGGCCAGGTACGACTGTGCTCACCAGAGATATGAAGGGAAGCTTAATTCAACTGGGACCTCGAGAATGGTATGGGGCTTTAGTGGTTTTACTAAGCCCTTTAATGTGACATGATCTTTGTAAAGTGAGACAGGCTTTGGCAAATCTAAATGATTCTGACCAGCATGTAAAACATGTCTGTAGAATAACAGAACACCCTATAAGAGATATAAAAAAGACCAGACAGAAGAAATCATCCACTTGGGTTACTCAAAGACAAATGAGGCAAGGCTTATGCCAAGCCCAAATTCCCAGAGAAAAAATTAACAGAAAACCAAATTCGGTACTAAGGTGTTTCTGGAAGGTATTAAAACTGGAAGAACAGTTTACAAAAGACATTCAAAGGATAAAAACTGTCCTAGGGGTGGTTAAAAATCCCCAAGGATTAAATAAGATGCATTTCTCTTCTAATAAAGGCTATACTAGGGATGGAAGCAGTTTTTCTCACCAAGTTCTCCCCCAGCAACCAGGTGTGGTCAGTGGGGAGATGACAGTTATGGCTACAGTCAGGAGGCAGACCCAGGGCCTGCCTGACTCAGGGAACCAAGAAATGCAGCAGGAACGGGAGAAAACCCCTGCCTCAGCCCAGTGCAGGGTCAGATAACTGGAGCCAACACCTGTAATTATATCAAGAATCAAAGAATACAGTGAGACTCCATGTAAAATCCCCCAAGTGTGAAATGACTTCAAAGGGATAACTAAAGATGATAAAGAGCTAACAAAATTAATGTCTTGTATCCATGCTAGGGTACCTAACAAGGATCTATGGAGAAAACAGTTAATGCAAATGGATAAAACCTTTCCACACTGTGTGAGACCTTGTCTATGATTGATTTAATATATAAAGTTAACCTTCCTTTGAGTGTTTTACAGATGTGAAACCCATTTGAAAGATACCTGAAGAAGCAAAGGCCAGGTATAGCTGTAAGATTCTTGGGAGTTTTATAGTTGAGGCCAGGTATAGCTGTAAGATTCTTGGGAGTTTTATAGTTGGGTAAGATGAAGACAGAGACTCCCAAACTATACAACTGCTAAGAAAATCTACAGTCCCGGGATAGGTGGCCCTGCTATGAGCTGTTGGTCAGAGAGATCCTAGAGGTCCTCAAATTCACCAAGGCTATTGCCAATAATGTCAGTTGTACACTAGAAAGGTCAGAAAGGCCATGTTGCTGAAGACACTGCATGTTGTGCATGTGGGAGAAGATGAGATGGAGCTGAGACTATGTAAAAAAACTCCATGCCACTGGATAGATGACATTCATATTACCAGAAGACGCTATGCAGATGGTTGGAGAAGAAAGGATCCCCTATGATTCTACTCAACAGTGGACCCTGCATGTTACACACTATGGGCATGCCAAGCAATGCCTGCAAGTGCAATAATGGCTCAACCAACATAAGTACAACTGACAGATTTCTAATTGGATAAGGCCCGCTTCTGGGTGGAATGCACAAGTGGTGCTGTAGACAAAGGCAACGCCTGGTGTCAAGGAAGGCTACAGGCCCTAGTGAGGACAAGTATACTGTTTAATGAATATAGTACTCCAACTCAGATATCTTCTAGGCATTTGTATTTACATTTGTGTTTGTTTAGATGTGTCTACTTCCTCCTATTTGTGTTTATAGTAAAAGAAAAACCACTGAGATAGATCAATGGCCATGACTTAAAGACAAATAATGGGGAGACCCAAGAAGTCATTATCTCGCCATGATAAAAGAGAGATCGCCCTACATCTTTCACCCCCTCCAAGGCTCACGGATCTCAGCAGAAGATTGGCAGAAAGATTGCAAGAGTGGAGGAAAAGGGTGGAGTGTGTTCGGGGGGCTTGGTTCCTCCAAGGGGCGGGGCCTGCTGTGGAGAATTGACTGCAGAGAGTTAGCAATGGAGGGAGGGGCTTCTGGGTGCCATCTTGGGACAGGAGTAATAACAGGAGTGCTGCAGCCAGGTGCAAGAACAGAATGGTCCAGCATTTACTGACCTGGGGTGAGACTACGGGCCCATGAGTCATGGATGAAAGCTAGCGGTGACTATGGGTAGGCAACAGGAGTGATCTGGAGTGGCCAGCTCGGGATCTGGAATGATGGGCTCTGAGCCGTGGCACAGAGCTGGGTGTAGAGTTGGGCACCAGTTGTTTGTTTCTTTGTGAGTCACCGCCCCCCATGGTCTAAACTACCATAAATTCACATAAAAATATGTTATATGGTTTGTCTGATAGTACAAAAGACCCTGAGAGAACTCAGGTGACACATGTATATTGAGAAAATTTAGTGATACATAAGAATGGTATTCATTATGAATGCCACCTCACATTTCTCACTGTGCATGTGGGAAACTAGTTTAGATGACTGGTTCTGGAAAATGGATTCTGTGTGATACAATGGGTATCAATCCAATCAGTAAGTATGGACATGAATCTGTCTAATTCTTTCCTCCTTTAAAAGCTAGCTGTTGTTGAGAAAATGATGTTACTATATTGAATCACACTGGTTAGCTATATCAAATATAGAATGTAATATCCTTCAGTGGTCACTGATCTGTATTTAGTTAAATGACCAAGAGGAAAATACCTGTTTTTCTAAACCATAGTTTAGGGTCATCATTGCTTACTATAGCATAAGCAAGCCCATCCTCTTACTTTGGGGTTTTGAACTGCTTTATAACATTAAAAATAGCAATCAATTAATTTGAAGAAAATGACTTTAGGCCACAGTCTCCAGTCTTCTGAGGTACGCTTTTCCTAGGAAAGATTCTCCAAGTGGGTACTTCAGAATATGATTCTCATGTCAACATGCAAGGTTCATGCAATAGTCCTGGATTTCTTTGTTGGTATGTAAATCAAGGTACACTGGATATGAGGAACGTAAATGCTCTCTGAGGCCATACCTTATCCAAATGAAATCCTCTGTCAAGGAAACATAAATTCCTAGTGCACAGGAAGAATCAGGCTATTGGGAGTTCAGATTCTTTGAATAATTCTGAGCTCAGGTTCCAGTTGTCCATGAGACCATCTGTATAAACTTGGAAGTCTGAGATCTAGCATAAATATCTAACTTCAGGGGCTATTTCACTTATTATTTCTCTTTTGGTATTGATTGATAATAAATTTGGAGCAAGAAAGATAATCTAGCTTTGACTCTTTTCGGAATCCATGAAGAGTCTTAGTAACAAAGATATCTATTTCTTTTCAATACAGCCTGTTTTCAAAGGCTAGAATGACAGACATGAGCAGTAACCTAAATGCTCTGTAAAACTATAGCCTAAACATCTGACCCAGTGGGTTCAGAAATGCCACAAATTGTGTTGGTTTTTAATTTCCAAGTTTGTGTGTGTATGCTCATGCTCATTTATGCTGAGAGCTAAAAGGATTGCTGCTGTTTCTTTTCATAAGAAAGCCATGTTTATCTTTAAAAAGACAGATTTGCACACAGCAATTCTACAACTAAAATGACCTAGAAGGACACACACTTTTCAGCATGATCATTGCTTTTGCCTTGAGGAAAGAGAAGCATCTTGTAGTGGGCTTTATACATATATGTAGGCATCCCACATCCCAGAGGAAATTTTTCTAAAGGTCCTGCAACTTTTAGACGGAAATATGTGGTAAACATGATCGTGGCCTGTGCATACATATTTGAAATGGTGGTAAATATGTAACTGCTTAGTTGAAAAATATTAAAAGAAGGGGATAGAATTTTAAGTTTAAAGGCCATGATGTGATAACTTGTTAGAGTTGTTTTCTGAGTGCTTAAGCAATAATATTTGGCTTCTTCAAATATCTAGTTACAAATATAAACATCAGCTTTCATTGGCATGATTAGTCCACACAGATATGGAATTATGTAAATTGGGAAAACCATTAACAATCCCAAATGATACTTCGTCTTTGTAAAAGATAAACATCAAATTTAAGAGTTGCTGCTAAATCTCCTACCCTTATGTTAAGACACTAAATTCAAGAACAGGGTTGGTCATTAAGTGATTTAGTCATTAGCTCCGCAGCAAAAGAATCTATTCCTACTGCTAGTGGTATCAGAAATATTTCTTTTGGAAGCCATCTCCCATCATCCTCTGTTCATGTAACTTGGTCTATATGACAGAACATGCTCATAGGGGACAGTAGGTAACCAAGGATTTTAAGTCAGAGCATTAGTTCCCCTAGTCTAAATGACGAATTCAGGAATAGAGGTACCCAGCTCACACAATTACAACTCAATTCCAATACCTTTGTAGTGTAACTTAGTTCCAGAGCATGGAGAATAGGGCATGCTTAAGAGCAAGGCCAACACAAGAGAAAGCTGAGCTGGAAGATGGAGAGATGGCACTTAAGCTATCACATGTGCCCAATAATGTACTACCCTGGAATTTTTTTGTGACTTGAGGCAATAAATCCTTTTATTTTATTTAAATTGGTTTGTTTTCAGTTTTAGTTACTTCTCGCTAGGTTTCATTTAGTTGCAGTAAAAATTCATGCTGATATGATTGCAGAGACAGCCCTAGCTAATATAAATGGATTTGTTACATGTTTCTCTTCAGGTAGGAATGTCCACAAACCAACCTACTACATGTCAATCAATACTTACAAGGGCATATTGCTATTGAAAATGGTTTTCTTTTGGCTTGCCACAAATGGTCTGCCTCATCTCTTCTCTCATTCAGTCTTTAAGGAATTTGATGATTACCTGTTGTGGGCTAGTTAGGTACTTATGCTATCCTGGAGAGTAGAATTACATCAAACACCAAAAAGCCTTCGACCCACATACCTTTATGTCTAGAAGCAGAAGCAGATCATGCATCGTGAATATCAAGATTAGACAGCAAGAGTTGCAAAGGGAGCCTGCAGGAGAGTATGTAACTCAAACTCATGGGCTCAACAAATGTCTCTGGAGGAGGCACCATGAAATACTAAAGAGATATGAAGACATTGTCAGAAGTGGAGGAAGATAATAAGCATGGAAATGAGATACATACACACCCAAAAATAAAAATAAGAAGAGTTATATCTGGGGTATGATAATAAGGACAGTAGCATCAGAAGATACTCAAGTGTAAATAAGAGACATTTGGGTCTAGATTGTATACAAAAAGATTTGTGATTAATCAGAAACTCTATGGAATTAACAGACCAGCAATCAAATAGGATGTCCTAGAAATACAGAGACTGAAGAAAAACCAGCCTTAAGTAAACCTCAATAATACACACTAGCATTAACATGGTGAACAGGTCCTAGAGTGAAGACAAAACTATCTACAGGAAATGGAAGAATAAGGAGTCTAAAAGACAAGAACCAGGAGCAGAATACATTTCAGGGAGGACGTAGTTGCTATAATCAGCAAGAAGCAGTGTAGAAAGGTGAAACTGGATAAAGCATGGAAGTGAGATGGCACTTAACATTCAGAGAATGTTTGTGTCATTGCTGGGATCAGTTTCGATGGAGTGTTAAGGGCAAATGACAAATGATCATATGTTGTTTGATGAACAAGAGGTAAATAAGCAAAGACCTTCAAACAACTTGACCTGATATGTGAACATGATGCTGATAGCTCATAGGAGCATTCGATTAGGAGAAGTAAATTTTTATTTAAATTGAGAGGGATTTGAGAAAGTTAAAATTATTTTAAGAAGTTAATAGGAAAGGTTTGCCAGGTAAGAGAAAAAGGTAATTTCATAGATAACTAGCACAGAAGCTAACTTATTCGTACGTATGAAAATTAGGCTATTTCTTCATTTATACTGAAAAATCCAAGACATGCCATTACAAACAGCAGATGAAACTATCACATACCTAAATGTTCTAGATCAGCTCAGGTAAACATCTCTTTGGAAATACTTTGTCTTCAAAGTTTCCTCAAGTTTCTGGAAACAAACATGAGAGCAGTCACATACTGTCCTCATGAAGAATATAAAACAGGAAGCAGTCAGCAGCCATACTGCATCTTTTATCATACATTTAGAACTTTCTCATAGACTTATTTTACATCTTTAAAAATAAATATATGTATTTCTGTGTCTGTATGTATGTATGTGCACATGAGTGCAGTGCCCATGGAGGCCAGAAGAGGGTTTCAGAGTCCCTGAATTTACAGGCAATTGTGAGCTGTCCAATGTGGGTGGTGGGAACCAAACTCGGGTCCTCTAGAAGAGAACTATGCACAGTTAACCACGGAGTCATCTTTCCAGCCTCTCATTTTACTTTTTTAAAAATAAAAATGAGTGAAACAACATTTTCAAGTTTCATGATTTTTACTTTAGAAGTTGCTGTAGAAACACAAGCACTACATAAAACTGGTCTCTTTCTTTTTATTCTATGACTTATGTTCACCTATCTTTCATATTTCAAATGAGAAAGTGAAACTCTGCATTTCCTATGCATTTGTCTTCATTTCTTCAGTAAATTTTTATTCAGTATCATAAAAAATATGGAAATATTTATTTGGTTAAAGGAAAAAAAGACTACCAGGGATGAAACCTTCAACAGGTCCTTTAAAATATATTTGGGGAAGCTACTTTATTGAAAACATAAATAGGCAGATGTCCTCTGCAAATGGAAGTATTCGGATCATTTTAGAAATGTTTTAGAGTCTAAGCAAAAATACCATTTAGATTCTGAACTAAAGCTATCAAGTATAGATGGAATAAACTCAACAGATAGCTGATCAGCTCTTTGCATAACTATCTTGTATTCCAAGTTACCCCAAAATTATGCAGTGCAGAATGACCATTAATTTATGAATAGTTCATTAATTTCATTGTTGCTTTAACTGATGTCCAAACAGAAAGTTGATGTCATGGCTGCTTTGTGACTTTGGTCCACTGTATCTTCCATGTTGATCCAAAGGAATCTTAATGACAGGTAGGCATAAAAATGGCATGAACTATAGCAATCTGAAAATGATGTTATATCTTGGTAAATATACAGATTGTTTCCATTTAAAATGAAGATTTTTTAAAGTAACTCACTTTTAATTTGTTTATGTATCTTTTTTTTCCTGGACAGATGGAAGAAGGCCAAATTATCACTAACAATCCATCAACTGCATAACGGAATTTGTACTTCAACGAATTGACTAAATAATGGTTCATATTTAGGAAAATGGATTTTTAAAATGGGCTATTTACAGTCTTCATCTATATTTTAAAGATATTTCTTTGGAAGGTTTTAAAGCTCTGTAATTGCTTAGGTAGTATAATATATCATATTTGGCTTTAGGGCACACAGAAGAAACCTACCAATTGAGTTAGAAATAAGAACTCTCAAGAAGAAACAAGAAAGAAACTGAGAATATTGCTGAAGCTTTGTAGAAACAAAATGTGGGTGGTTTATTCCAGCCCTAGGCAGATACTAAAATAAAAAGTAAATCAGAAAAACTTAGGATCGAGGAAGTTGGGTGTATAATGACTACAACTTCTTTGATGGGTATGTAAAATAATCTTCACAGTTTCAAAGGGATAAGTGTGAAAGATAGGAGAAAGTCGGCCAAACTTCCTTGCAGGCTAACTATAATCCCTCTACCCCACCACTGGAAATGAAGAGATGGACCTCAGTGTGCTAAGATATGTTCCTAGAAGCAAAAATCAAAACATCCATTAGCAACCCACTCTACTAGTTAAGTAATGATAGATCTTTTTGTTATGAGTTTATTCAGCCTTCTACTTTTACAAACAAAGAAAGCATGAGTTGATCCTCTCTGTATTCTTCTTGGCACATTAAGGCAGAGAAAATAAATCACAAATCCCATGATTAACAATTAAGTTCTATGCAAACCATGTGTGTCTTTACAATCATTTTCCCCTTAGCTTTGGACATGGATACTTAACCTAACTATAGCAAATTTGACTTTGGTGTCAGATCTAGCTATAGTCTCTGTAATGACTCACTTTGCAGTTCCTTACCTCATCGCTATTGCAACTTGACATAGTCTGAGGGTACATTCCCCCAGTCCAACATGGCGGAGAAGCCATGGAAGCCATGGCATGAGGTGATTAGTCTCATTGTATGTGCAGTCAGGAACAAAGAAGAAAGAATGCTGTCATTGCACTTTGCTTTCTCTTCTTTATGTAATCTGAGATCGCAGGTCATGAATGTTCTGCCCACACTCAGGTTGAGCTTTCTTTTCTCAGTTAAACACCCTGAATATTCCCTCATAGATACTTCTAGATGGATGTCTCCTAGGTGATTATAAAGACTGCCAACTTAACAATCAAGATTGACTGCCACACTATGTTGATCATACATAATATACATCTTCAAAAAGAGGCCTACCCTTAATTAGTAAAAACTAAAATTCAATAGTACATGTAGTAATTTTCCTGAGATAAAAGCTTAACCACTAAAATAACAAATGGTGAACATCAGTTCAGACAGAGGCATAGGTTAGCAAAATAAAAAGACTATTTCTTTAACAAAATGATGACTTCCAGGACTCATTATGAATATTATGTATGCTTTGAAGCTAAAAAATGAAACTAGGAATTTTCTTCCAGTATGGATATTTATGTACTAAAACTAAATCCATATGAAAAAGTGATTGAATTCATGGCACACTAGCACAGATAGGAACACTAGATTATGCTCAGATCAATACCTATGAATAATGGCTAACACAGGGGTAAGTACAGGTCACTCACTGGAGCTATGATGCCAGAGGAGGAACTAGTCTCCCCAGGAAGAATTTCTTCACAGCTAAATCTACATGTGCTATTTCCTGACTTTTTTTTCCCTCTTCTTTATTTTTTCTTTATTTACATTGTTATCCTGTAATGGCCAAAGAAGATATAGATAAAGAATTTTTATCTCACTTGCTTTGGCCAAAACTGTAAAGAAATACATTTCTTTCTCCCAAGCCACATATCCCAATGTCTCAGTAAAGCAATAAGCAATGAATCTTAGATACAAGTCATTTATTCAGCATTGGATGACACTGAAAATTCCTCATGGTATCATGGTATGTTTGGGGTAGACATTTCCCTATATATAAATGTAGTCTCTGAAAATTCTCTATGAGAATCCAGAAAATCAGAAATACTTTCAAAACAAAGTAGCTATGAACATACAAAATATTTGAAAATGTATTTCTGAACAACATACTGTGTACAAATATTTAGGTTCTTAAATAAAGGAGCAAAGTACTATTTTTAGTGCAATCAAAGACCTCAAAGTCAATTAAACACCAAGAGTTGTTTCTAATTCGGAGTATCCTCTGTGACTTTTAAAATAAATTTTAATGTATATTTATGATTAGGGTAATAAAGTAGAAGAATTTTGTGAAACACAATAAAAGGCTGATTAAATTTTGGCAAATTGTTTAAGGATTCTTCAGGGAGATTCATTTTATTTTCTTCTAAAATAGTGCTTTCCTTACCCGGAGAGTCTCATGAACTTCATACACATTGACTAGGATAGAATCAGTGCTATTGCAGTAGAAAGCTATATCCTAAGTGTGCTCCGAATAGGATAAATTGAAAGGATCATTGAGATACCTCAGAGATGCCCAAGACAGATCTTATCATTTTGTGCCCATCCTCTTTCTTACTCAATCATAAAAATTAAATCACAAAATGTTATATTTTTCTCATAAGCTCTTGCAAATCCTCTTCTACAAACACACATATTTCCATCTTGATGAAGGCAGTTTGCTAATCAGCTAAGGTGCTAAAAAGTCAAGTGCAATCAGATATTAAGAAAGAAGTGATTAGGGAAAGTATTTAAGAACCACCAGCAGAGTCCTATTAAATATAAATACTTCTACCTCTAAACTTGGAAAGTTTTGCTTTGTGACATTTAATTTCTGTTCTCATTTCTATTATCCATCTGTCTTTCTAATTAATGTTTTGCATCTGTTCTTAATATCAACCTTTCTGATTGGTTTATATCAGTTTGAAACTGGTTCTTCCCCAGCAATGTAGATGTTGAAGTGATTCTGATGAATTACAATGGAATTGAGAAAGATGAATTATTTAAACACAAATCTATTTGATTTCATGTATTTTCCCTATTTTCAAAGTGGAAATATTATTTTTATACAGAGCTACTTAATATAGTAAACGAAGCAGATGAATCTCTAAACCCATGAACGGAATTGAGGCAGGTACAAAAATCCTTTTCTTGCTTTAATCTTGTGGAGTTAAATTTGGATTGTGTTTCTGGGTTTAAAAGATTCTTTGATACAAATGCTAGCATGAAGTAAGTTTAAGATAGACATGGCTACTACAGGAAATCCTTTGTACCTTGTCTCTGATAAGTTAAACCACGCAGAAATATAATTTAGCTCATACTGGGAAGCTGATAAGAATTGCAAAGCTAAGTGGAAATTGTTTTCCCCTAAAACAATGTTTCTTAACTCTTAACAAAATGTGGACAATCCATAAGAAATTTGCTAGAAAGTATTCACAGCCAGACTCCAACTAACCAGAGTCAGGGTCCCAGAGAATATTTCCAAAATAATCAAGTAGAGGTACCCAGCATGTACTTCCAATAGCACAAAACAAACAAACAAATAAACAAACAAAAACCAGAGCAGCTTCTAGAGAACGTTACTTTGAAGTGAGTGACAATGAGAGAATTCTGGAGTCTAGTAAGACTGAGAGACCTGGGACAATAGAATAGAAGGGCAAACAAATCACCTGCCCCAGCGGTTGCTGTCCTGCCCTGGCTTTCTCTGTGGGGAAGATGGGCTCCTCTTTGCTGAGGAAAGACTGAAAGGGAGAGTCCCAGCACACTTTTCCTTGGTCGATGCTGTTAATCCTAGCTACTAGGACATCTGCAAACTGTCAGGACCAGAAACCAAGTTAGAAATGCAACCTAGAGTTTTCACGGTAGCTGTACTTCATAGAAGGAGCTCACATATCTCTGCCCAAACACTCAGAACTGCTTTAGCTGGCTTCCACTTGAGAAGGTAGCTATTGTCTGAATTTATACTGCTACGGCAGTCACAGAACTCTTTATATTATATTTCAGGAATCCCATAGATAATCTACTATATGGGTATGGGAGACTGTAGTTTCATAGAGCCCACATGGCCTAACCAAGCAAACAGAGTCTCAGTGCCCAAGACTGCATGATGCACTACATTGTAGAGAACTTGCTTAAATATCACAGAGGACCAAACACATCACTTTCCAGAACTGAGATCACGCACATTTTCCTTTGGGGACAAGACAGTACTTATCTTTGTGTAGACTCAAGCCAACTCAAGGACTGAAGACAGGTGCCAAAGTAGTCCCTGCTGGTTACATGCTCCCATACCATGGGTGGGCACATGCCATTTTTTATCTCAGCCAAGTTCCAGGACATGTATCCCAGAGCCACTAAACTGTCCTAGTACTTCCTATAGACCCACATTCCTCTACCATCTAGGTATACAATGCTGTCATGGCAAGGAGCAAACTCCACAAAGGGAATCTTTTAGTTCTCTTGAATGCTTCCTCCCATGCTGTGTCTAAGATAGAGCTACAGAGTCATCTGAAATTGGGTGCTTCAGGTCCCTGATGACTTCTGGTGATGCCAATGCCATAGAGGCAGAACTAACCTCAGAAACACCCAAGGAAATCACCATCACTTGACTAATAACCACCACACCAATTTCTGGTATATAACAGGCACTCACATTTGTGACTGTTAGAGCCATCACCCCAATTTCTGGTGTGGTCACTTAACAGACGCATTTGTGGCTCTGTACACCATACCTACCTGAGTTGTTAGTGTCTCCATCCCCAAATGGCCCTCAGAGACAATGGGGCTCTTTGATTTTGCTTGATTTTTGCCTTGACTATCACACTGTACCTATAGTTATGAACTAAAGCTCCCTCTCCCCCACCACCAATGAACTACATAGAGTCTATGCTACGGTACTCAGCTACAACCAAAGCCAACACTGTCTACCAGGTCCAGATCCAAAGAAACACCCTTAGGATAAATCCTACTAAAATGCACCCTACCTCACAAAAGAGGTAGAAATAATCGATTCATCAGATACTCAGATTTCCAAGTAGGAACATAAGAAATACAAAGACCAAGACAACATAATGCCTTTGAACGATCATGAAACATTTTAGAACCAATTGCAAAGAATATGACGTGCTTAAATGCAGAATAAAGATTATAAAATGACTATAAGAAGTTCAGCTATATTCAACTGTATAGGTGGACAGACAAACTGAACTAGAACAACACCTGGATGAGAGAATAAGCAGCTAGCAATGAAAATAAAACCAAACAGAAAGGTTGGAATTAAAGGGCTGGCCAAGTAAGAAGCACCATAGAAATTCTCAGCAGCAGACTAGATCAATGGGAAGAAAGATGTCTGTTCTTAAAGGTAGGTCCTTTGAAATATGTGAAACATAAAAGAAAAGAAAAATTGAAACAGTAAGGGCAATATCCATGATCCTTATGATGCAATTAACCAAACAAATGCTCAGAATTTAGGAGTGCCCAATGAAGGAGAAAGAATGAAAGATAGAGAAAATCCGTTTAGTAAAACAGTAACTGGAAAGATTGCGAAGTTGTGGAAAGACAAAGACATTAAGCACAGGAGGCACATAGGATCCCAAAAAGACTTGATCAGAAAAGAGTCCCTCATGACCTGGTCAAACTATCGGCATCACAAGACAGAATACCAAAAATTACTGTGTAAGAAATCACATCCCATTAGCCCAACAGCAGCATTCGCATCAGAATTCTCCTGGGTCAGAAGGGAACGCAATCGCAGAGCCAAGTTCTGAAGGAAATAACAGTCCACCAGGGCTGCTATAACCAGGGAAGTTAGCCGTATAAATGAGGAAGGAATAAAGACCTCCCAAGACAAGCAAACCTAGAGGGAGTTGTTCAACACCAGACATGTCTTTGAAAAGATGCTTGTGGGAGTGCTAGGCAAATAACAGCCATAACAAACCAGGAAAGCCAAATGCCACTGGAAAAGAGGACACACAAAGAGAAATAAGAAAGAATCCAACCACATTGGTACAATAAACTATCAAACTACAAATGCACAAGAAAATGAGAAAAAGACTCAAAACAGAAATTTCACAAAACGACAGGCACCTCACATTTTTATAACAACTTTAATGCAAATGCACTGAAGTCCCCAATAAAAATATATACACTGGCAGAATGAACACAAAAATAAGACTTGATATCCTGCATGTAAAAACTTCATCAGTTAAGACTCACAGACTATAAGTGAAAGGGTAGAAACATGTTCTATGCAAACAGAAACTAGAAGCAAGAAAGAGTTGTTCCTCTTATGTCACTCAAAAAGACAAAAATGAAAACTAAAAGATGTAGTAAAGACATTATATAATGACCAGGAGTCAATTCATAAAGAATTAACCATTGCAAATGCATACATATCTAATCCCAGAACACCAAGTTCCATAAAACAAACATTATTAGATTGAAAGCAAGACATATGACCTGATAGAATGGCAATGGGGGGGGCTTCAACACCACAGTTTTATAAATGAACATATCATCCAGAGAAAAATTCAGCAATGAAACAGTGGAGTTAAAGCGTTCTATAAAACGATGCAATTCACAGACCCTTAGAGACCATTTCCTCTAGCAGCCATGGAATGCAAGGTGTTTTTTGTTGTTGTTGTTCTGTTTTGTTTGTTTGTTTTGGTCAGCACAGAATAGTCTCTACAATGGACCATAATAGTAGAAACAAAGCCAGTCTTAACCATTATTTTTAGAAATCAAAATCATATCATGTAACTTTTTAATGTTGAATTTTTTTATTTTTGAAATTTTCATACATGAGTATCATCTTACTTACATCCCAGTAATCCAAGTGCTCCCACGTCCTGCCACTCCCCCCTCAATTTTTATCCTCTTCTTTGATTATGATTGTTACATAAGCATATACATCATGCATCTTCTCTGAGCACAAAGAAAACTAGAAGTTGATAAATCCCAGGGGACTGGATAGCTGGCTCAGTGGTTAAGAGCACCGACTGCTCTTGCAGAGGACCAGGATTTGATTCTCAACACTCACATAGTAGCTAATAAGCATTCATAACTGCAGTTTCAGGGGAATTTGACACATTTTTCTGACCTCCATGAGCATTGCATGACACAGGTGCTCTTATGTAAATGCAGGCAAAGTACTCATACACATAAATTAAAAAGCAAGTATTTTTTTTTAATTTATTATTTTATTTTTATATGTATGAGTGTATTGCCTGCATGTGTGTAAGGGCCCCCTTGCCGTGCAATGCCCGTAGAGGACAGAAGGTGTCAGATCCCCTGGAACTGGAGTTACAGACGGTTGTTAGCCTCCACGTGGGTGCTGGGAATCGAACCCAGATCCTCTGCAAGAGCAGTCAGTGCTCGTAACCACTGAGCCAGCTCTCCAGCCCCTAAACAAAATAGTTAAAAATAAATAAATGAAATTCCAAACATCATTAAATTCGTGGACACTAAGCACTGTGTGACTGAAGGAACAGCAAACTACTGAGGAAATTAAAAGGGAAAGTTTTTAAATCTTGAAGCAAATGTAACTGGAAACCACATAATAAGCTCCTGAGATATAGCAGAAACAGTCCACATCAGTGAGTGTCTATATCTGAAAATGGCGAGATTTAAAATCGAACAACCTAACGATGCATTTTAAAGACAGAGCAAAACATGAGGAAAACAAACCCAACATGAATAGAAACTTAAAAAGCAGCAAACACGATGCAGGTAAATGAAATGGAGGCTAAAATTAATGTTTCAAATCAATGAAACAGAGATTTCGTTCTTTGAAAAGATAAAGCCAACAAATATCTGGCTGGTTTAAGAAACAGGAAAACTCAAATTAAAAAAATTAGACATGGAATAAAGAACATTACAACTGATGTCACATAAGTACATTCTTTTTTGTTTCCTTATTACTGTGAAATAGTTTGTGGGAGATTAGGCCTCTTATAGTAGGCCTAATGACAAGACCCAGGCAGCATGGAGTCACTCATGCTGTGTACAGCAGACTCAACTTTGAGAGTAACTTTTCCAAATAAACTAGCCAACTAGGCAAGCACAACAAAAACTCCAGCAGATTCTAGCACCCTGATCCAGTTTACTAACTCTATCAGAGATAAATGGTCTCTCAATCTTCAATCTTGACTTTTTTCCTTCCTATTTATACAGCCCACCTCTGCTCAGCTCATCACAACAGTCATTCTTTTTATATAGAAAGGTAATTTTGTTTTCTAGAAATAAAATTACATTCTAGATATATACATTAACTGTGTCGTGATTTTTGACTTTTGAGAATGTTCAGATATATTCCAAATACTCAAATTGATACTTAGAAACTAATTATTAATTATATCTTCAGAGGTAATCTGATGTATGTTGAATATTAAACTTCTTTGTCGTTGAAACATAAATCACAATGTGAAGTTTTTTTTTCCTTTTATTTTTTAATTTTAATTTAAAAAATATTTTATTTTCTCCAAAAAAAGTTTGTGAACATCATACACGGGTAGTCTTTGCACCAATGCCATCCCTTCCCGTTGGGATTAGTTAAACTCTCAAGGAGCTAGTCCCTGGACAAAACTTATCCTCCTTCTTTCACCATCTATTGGTTGCCTATAACTCTTCATCTTGAGATGAACTTCATAAGATTTCCCCCATTCACCTTGGAACGTCAACTGATTTTCTTAGTATATACAGATCTTGTTACACTAGCACACTGTGGAGACTTCATTGGTGTAGTTTCCCTATCATGTCTAGAATGCCTTAAGTATCAGCAGGTGTCTTGTGCCTCTGAATCTTACATCTATTCTGCCCATCATCTGCAATGTTCTCTGAGCCTTAGGTGTAGAAGTTACATTCTAGATGTGTCACTTAGGGTTGGGCATGTCACAGATGTTTATCTTCTGTGTTTGGTCAGTTATGGAACAGGATAATAGTCTCCATCTGTTGCAAAAAGAAGCTTCTTTAATGAGTACTGAGAGATATACTTGTAAACATAAGGATATATAAGACTAAAAGAAATTATTTTGGTCTAGAGATGTGATAAAAGTAGGTTTTTCTCTAGGGACTATGCTATCTCTGGCCATGTGTACTTGACTATGTTACAGTATCGTGCATGGGTTCCCTCCCATTCAGCAAGCCTTCAGTGCAATTAGACAGCTGTTGATTACCCCAAGACAAAAGTGCCACTACTGAACAAACAGAGATAATTTGCTGGGCCTGTCATTGTTATGGTTCATAACCTTTAGAACTTGTTAGGATCATTGATTGATTTTCTCCCCTGGCAGATGCATAGTATCCTCTGATACTATGAAAGCTAGTTTTCAGGGAGGAAGCTTCTAGGTAAGTTCCAGCTAGACTGATCCAAATCCTGTGTCAGAAGTGTGTTGTGTCTTCAGACTTGGGGTCTTACCTTCAAGTTTTGGGAAGCAATTGGGGTCTGTAGCAATAGCCTGTATTATTCTGGGAGTCTTTTGAACTACCCTGGTCAACAACTCAAGGGGCGGTGTCCCTTTCCTAGCACGGTAATTTTTGTTATATAGCCTTCAGCTATACACATGTACATACACATACGAAGGGAGGAAGGGAGA
>NW_008358387.1:4612197-4629219 GCF_000622305.1 Nannospalax galili
TTTTAGTAGGCTTTTGAATAATAATTTCCCTCTGGTTTTTCATACTACTTAAGCATTATTCCTCTCTTTCCTCTCCCCCCAACATATAGCCCTTATTTCTTCCTAGGGTAAAGTATCCCCATTTTCTCTATTTCCCACTTGATAACATCTACCTTCTATCCCCCTCTCTCAAGCTCCTCTTCCCCTTTATCCCTGTGGTCCCTTTCTATGTTCCTGGCTTCTGTGGTTACATCAGGATACATACTCACATCTAAGGATTTGGAGCAAAGATCAACAAGTGAGAACGTTTGTCACTTGTCTGAGCCTGTGTTACTTCACTTGGGATAACAGCTTCTAGTTCTGTTCATTTACCTGCAAATTTCATGATTTTGTTTTTCTTCACAGCTGAGTAGAGCTCCACTGTATGAACGGACCACATTTTCATTCTTGTTTGTTTCCTGTTTTGCTTTTGCTTTCTGTGTTTGTCCTTTCAGCATGAAATTGTTATCAATCTGAGTTTTCAGTACGTAATCTTTGTTAGCTCAACTGATCATAAATTTAGAAGGTCTGATTCTCTCTTTCCCCCTCTACTGCTCTTCGTACCTCTTTCCTCCCTCTTAGTCTCTCCCTTTCATACCCTTTCCTTTCCTCCATCCTTCTTTCCCTACTCTCAAGACTCCTTGATGTCACATTGTTGTCTGTTTCTTTCTGTTGACTATTGCTAAATTCTCCTCCCAGATCTGAAGTACTGTGTACTTGGTCTTGATTTGGGGTTTTCATTTTTTTTTTTTTTAGTTTGGGGCAGGGAAATAGAAGTAGTTCCAATTATTCATGCAGAATCATTTCAGAAACAGTGTGAGCTGGTACTTCGATGAGCACTGTGAGGCCAACTGGCCCAGATCATCGTAGTTCACATTCAATAACTTGTAGATATCAATGCGGAGATGAGAAAAATACCAATCAACTGGAGTGCTTTATATCCCATATATTATCTTTATGTTCCCACTTCTCACTTGCTCTTAAAAGTACTTCTGAATTGGACTGACTCCAAACCGACTCTGTACACAAGGAAAATAATCTTTGTAAAATTCTTCTAAGAAATGCATTTGAACTTTCTATGCACTTATATTCACTTGCAAATAATGTTTGGATTCTGATGTTGTCACTGTACCTCATTTATGCCCTAATCCTGATGCTCTGTGGCAACCTAATGCCCTCTAATTAAAAGAGAAACTTAGAGAGAGTGAGAAAGAAACTGTTATTTTAAAGGAGAGAAACTATTTCTGGGTTACCTATGGTGAAGAACCATGAGACTCAACATATAAATAGGTGATTCAATTATTTCAACAAATAAATGCTATTTGTCTCTAAGATGAAAGAAGTATTTACTAGTTTTTTTTTTAATCACAGCAACTGTCATGCTACATCCCAAAATCTACTTATTTCTGAAGTCAATTTCTGTTGTGAAATGTAGTTTTTGAGTGAGTACATGTTTTTCCTTACTGGCATTTTGCAATATAAATATTATTGCAGTCTCCATAATCCACAGCATAGTAGTAAACCCCGTATCTGCTTGAACCCCAGTTATTGACACCATTTGCAAGTATTTTCCCTCATAGGTTAGTAGACAGAAATATCTCTCATTGTTAGTGATGCCTAGCTCCAACTTTGAGCCACAAGACTCTAGACTGTGCCCCACCCAATCCTGTCATATACGATTTTTTTTCTCTTGTAGCTCTATAAAGACAAGGATTAGATCCCAATATCTGGCGCTTGAGTAACAAAGGTCTATTGGGTAATTGTACAAATAAAATAGTATGAATGACTAGGAAATTAAAAAGATTAGTTGTATCTTATATAGACCCTTCTATAAGGTACAGAATTTCTTCATTGACATTGTGATGTTTTTCATAGCTTATAATTTCAGATATATACAAAATATTCAGGAAACTATCATCAACCTCATGCTGTAGGCAATAGAAAAAGCTTCCCTGATACTGATTTCCCTAGGGAAGCATTTCTGTGCTACAGCTTGAAGAGTAAGTATACTTATCCCCCAAATAAAGGTTAAATGTGTCTCAAGGAGCAGTCATTCTAAAAGTGTAGGGTCACATGGAGAGATGACTCACTGTGTAGAATCTGCTTGGATAGCAGGAGAAGGGGAAGGGTTGATGTGGCTAAACTGCTCACTGTGATTTGGACATCCTAAAGCTGGGCACTGAAAATGCATAACTTCTTCTAAGTAAATCTAAGAGTTCTTAAAGATATGATTCCTAGATCTTTCCTATTTTTTAATGGAGAACATTTTCTTATGCAGTCTCAAAGACAAAACTAATATGTCTTACAGTTACACTTAAACATTTAGCCATGTAATATGATTATCCAAAATTCAGTGTCTCATAGAGTTCTTCATTTTTGTTTACTCTTAGATAAGTATCCATGGCAGTCTTTATAAATTAAGATGAAGAAGGCTAATGGGACCATAGAAGGATAAATGAAAAATAGCATTCCAGTACTATGAACTCACTCAGGAAGGCAAACACTTTGAAAGCACCTGTCAAAGTGATTGGCGCTTTCCCTAGACTGTTCATTGAAGCTGCTGTCACAGAATGCTTGGTACTGGATAACTAATAATGACTAGAAACTTTTGTCCTACATTTCTGGACACTAAATTTTCCAAATCAATTACCTACACCTGTCAATGACCTTGATTCTGCTTTATCCTATTGCAAGAGAAAGAAAGGCAGGAAAGCACATGCAGAAAAGGAAGGAAAGGGGTCGTGAGGAGCCAAAATCATCCTTCTGTCGGGAGCCTACTCCAGTGATAGCTATCCCACTCCTGCAACAATGGAATTAATCTATTTGAAGGACAAAGCCTTCATAATCTAATCACCCCAGAAAGTCCCTGCCTCTAGACACTGTCACATTGGGGATTCTATTTCCAAAACATGGACCTGGGAGACACACTAAGCCATAACACATAAGATAGGGCCAGTAAATATTTTCAGGAATGAGTTCATCAAGCATTATTGAGAGTGGAAGACAGTGTTACTGTGAGTTATCTGAAGATGGTAAGACTTGGGCTGTACTCAGTACATTTCCAAGTAGTTCTTCTAAACACAAGCTATCTGTAAGCTATTATCTTTGAGAACATAAACAAATATTCCTTTGAAGAGGCTTACTTCTGTGCATATATGTGTTCAGGAGTAGTGGAATTTATGTGGCGTGTGATAAAAGCTTATTTATCTATCATCCTATGAATCATACAAAGCAAGAATATGCTTGTCAAAATCACTGATTTGAACAGATTGACACTCAAATAGATTTGTAAAATACTTGCCTTTGTAAAATAGGTCCTATAATAAAAATTACTCATATTCATTGCACATGTGATTATTTTATAACCATAACTACATTGCAAATTGCCTGAGTACTGTAATGATTAAAGATTACATTGGTTGTTTGCATTACCAACTGCCTTCATAATGATTCTAAATCATTCATCATTCTGTATAAATATATTAAAAGATGGATTATTTGAAACCAATATGATTTATCTGTAAGCAGATATTTTTAGGTAGTAAAAAAATGTGTCTAGAAAATTCTGAGTAGAAAATAGATTTTTGCTATTTGTGTGATTAAAATCTCAAGGAGCATTTCTTTAGCAAGTTGTCCCTAAAAATTTCAAAACTACAGTTTGTGAAGGGCTAGATTATGTAAAAAGAGAGAGAAATTTTATCATTTTATATTTAAGTGCTTGAAGATTATTAGGTTATTTGAAACTACTCTTGGCAATTATGTCTTTAGGCATATAAGCACTTAGAAATTTCAGGTAATTTCAGATAATAAACTGAATTTATTTTTTAATGATTCAAATATGGTTGTAGCCATGCTGAATTGATTTGCTTTTCAACCTTTAGAGGAAAATGATTTCAAACAAACAAAAGGATGATTAAATGCAGGAAAGTAAAATGAAGTTAGTCAGATCAGCAGAGAAGGCAAAAGTTGATCATATTAAAAACTTCCCTTAAGTTACCTGCAAAGGGTATTACCCATAATTTTGTGTGCCTAACCTATTCTGGAAATGATTTACATAAAGGCATTGATGTAGACAAAGGAAAGAATAAGGCCGGGTGTGGTGGTGCATTTGGGAGGCTGAGGCAGGTGGATCTCTGTGAGTTCAAGGCCAGCCTGGTCTACACAGTGACTTCCAGGCCTGCTGGGGTTACAGGGAGACTCTATCTCAAAACAAAACAAAACAAAACAAAAACAAAACCACACAAAGCACACACACACACACACACACACACACACACACATACACAGACACGCAAGACAAAGGAAAGAATATAATGAAGTTTATAAGCAGGTGTATACACAATATAACCATTCCATTTTAAGTACACTTATGAAATCCATAAGGATAAGTGAAGGGTTTGTCAGGAATCTAGGGCTCACCAGTCTGTGTTTGTTTAATCAATTTCCAGCTTTATATGATATATTTAAGAAATCTATTATCTTTTGTGAAAGTTTAGGTTCTGAAATTAACTCATAATGTAAACATAGTCCTTTATAACTCCATTGTAACTTGCATGGTCCTCTTTTCATCAAGCTTCCTTCCCTTCTGTGTTCAGTTTGACATACCCGACCTTTTATGTCACTTATCAAAATAGATGATGGATTTGAGGATAACAATAAAAATGCAGGCGTTTAAAAGTAACTGTATAATCCTTACCAAAATTTCTCTAGATACTTTGATTCATATAATCTAGCTCTATATGTATTCTAAATTCATTAACAATAGTATTACTTGCCCATGCTGTATAATACAGAAGCCATTTGGTATTTATGCCTATTTAAATTGAAATTTAAGTCAAAACAATAATTATAATTCAATTCCTTAACGACAACAAGCTTTTTGAATTATAGGCAAGTGATCAACTACTGAGCTACAACCCCAGCTCTATCAGTCACCTTTGAAGTGATCAGTAACCATAGGAATTTATTGTGATCATTTTGTATACTAGATATAGAATATTTCCATCATGATAGAAAGCTCTATTTGGCAACACTGGTACCCATGAATCTAATTATCTCATTGTATTATGAAAAACTCCACAAGTGGCTGCAATGAATCTTAGAATTTCAAATAACTAATAAATTAGTCATTTAATTCTACATAGCATTTGCTTTAAACCATGATTCTCCAGTAATAGTGATCTACAATTAATAATCTCACTTAATTAATTACTCATCTGTAGTCCAGTCAAGAGTTATATTTTGCTGCAACGTTGTAAAAGTGAAAGATACTATCTAGCACATTAGGTTTTTATTCATAAAATTTTTTCTGTATGCAATATGTATTCTTTTAAGGGCAAGAGATATTTTCTGATTAATACTGTGTTCTTTAATTGATCAGCGCATTTGGGCCAAGAACAGATCTAAGAGTGGTGATATAATAAAAGTCAGTATTGAAGGGAATTACACAGCCCTTTGTCCTGCACTTCTGGTGGTTATTCTTCTGAGAAAGTGACTTTAGGTACAAATATCACAACAAGCTAATATTCAAATAGGAGTTTAATTTTTCAAATAGAAACCTTCTTTGGTTTCATATTGTAAGCTTGATTAAAGGAGAAAGGGCTATCACGACTACAGAGATACAATCACTGCCTTTTCCCTAGTAACATTTCCACAAAGTTTTATAACTCAACAGGCTGTTTTCCTACCTGCGTCCCAGTAGAATAAACACATAAAGAAATAAAAAAGGCAACAGAATGCTGATAAATGAATTTAAGTCTATTTTCATACTGATTCTTATTGATTTTCATTCCAACCCTAGATCATTCATTCAGTAATGATTGTTGAGCACATTCCCCAGGCCAGATGCTATGCTATCACAAGGCAGAGGATTCTGATCTCCTGAGACTGAAAGTCTACCCAAGCATGAAGGGAAGGACACAGAGATAAATGTAAACAAACACACAAGAAAGGTAATTTTAAATACTGATCAATTCTATGAGGAAAATAAATCAGGCTAATATAAGAGAAATGGCTAACACAAGGGTCTACTTTCAGAAGGCTGCACAGAAAAGTCCTCCACAGGGATTACCACTGTGGAGGCAGCTGAATTACATTAGCTGTGCAAAGAGACACAAGTAGAATTTTTTCAGAGGGAATGGAAAATGGAGACCCTTTGAAGTAGAAGTAACATTAGTCAATGTTAGAATTTACAAGTGAACGTGAAACCAGCAGGGTGAATTTAGGAGTACTTGGAAGGAATATATTAGCACCTGGTAAAGGCATAATAAGTTAGAACTTCATTCTAATTGAATCCATTTAAAGAATTTTGAAGAAGGCAGCACTTGTGACCCAAAAGTTCCTCTGATAAGCTTCCTTCCTATACTCTGCAGAAGGAGTCAAGCCCATTAACGGGCAGGGCTATGGAAATATTAGCCAGGAAAACCACAAGGCCTTCGCTTGCCATTTTGTGTGGCTATTGGGAAGCCACTGGACTTATGTTTGGGTGTGGACTTTTGAGCACAGCCGTTAATGGGTAGTCGCCACTTCTGGAATAGAGCTCTTCGAAAAGCTGGGTGGGGCCGCAGTCTCAGGGTATTCTAGGTGGGGTGAGAGGAGGAGCACACTGGGAAAAAGGGGGGAGCCTCCACCATATTGAGCTTGGGGGAACGCTGAGCAAGAGACATACTGGGCAGGAGATGGATGACGTGTGCATTTCAAATATGGAAAAGCAAAAGCCTATATAAGAATCCATGTTTTTGTAGGTCACCCCTTCCCAAATGTCATAAACTATGCAAAATCTAAATAGAATGTTATATGTCAGTTCCTCAGTCGGCACCAGGACCAGGAGACCCTTAGTGGGGGCAGGTCTCCCAGTGGGAAAAGGAAGATTTAGTGAAACAGCGCTACATCCTGAATTGAATTGTTTAAATATCACACAAGTAACTTTGGAATGAATGGATTCAATGCTACAGAAGAGAAGCAGTATTGTCCACTGGGAGGACAGCAGGCTGTTGTATCTTTACTGGATAGTAGTAATTTGCTGGATTAGACATAGAGGAGACACGACGAAAAGATTCAAATTATATTTGGATTTGATGATCTCATAGCTTCCTCTTGCTTTTGTGCAATTAAAGAAAACGTGGAAGGGAATTAAGGGACCTTGGTTCTTGCATCCAACACGTAAGTAGACTGCATTTCCATTAGCCTTAAGGTGGTTGCCATAAGATAGGCCACACGATTGTTTTTGCAGAGATGATGTTTGGGGATATCATCTCTTCACAGCTAACAATATGGAGAGTCATTTACCAAAAATCAATCTGTTCCAAAAATCACAGTTTTGGAAGGCCCATTCCATAATTGATTGACTTTGCTATTTTGGAGTCCATGACAAGGCAGCACATCACAAAGAAAGCACACAGTAGAGTAAAACAACTCACTTCATAGTCAGAAAGTTGCTAGAGTTCTACAAGTCCCTTCAAAGGACTGCCTCCAGTCACCAAAAGACTTCCCTCTCACCAGCATCTCTTCAAGTTTTACCATCTCTGAAAATGCCACCCTGAACACTAAGCTTTTAATGTATGGACTTTTGGGGGGCATTCAGAACCTTAAAAAAACAACTATCAGGATTGTTATAAATGATAAAAATTATCAATGAAATACTTCAAAAACATGATCCTGTTTTAATCTATCATAATAACTTTATCATGTTCTTAAACTAATATCATAATGGAAAAAGTAAATTTAATTCATGTACAAGCATACATCCAGATTTTTCTTGGGGTTTATATAAGATAAATCACTGACTTGAGTCTCACCTGAAAATTGAATAACACTTTTGCCTATTCATGGTTAGGGTGGAGATTACATGAGATCGTGTATGTGAAGCACGTCACTTACTACCTAGAATATAACTGATCTTCAAAATAAGGGTGGCTTCCTTCCTTCTCTATTTCTCCTTTACTTTCATGATGGTCATACTATTGTTCAACATCAATTTAGCAACCTTGGCATAAAAGACTATTTCCTAGCTTTTTTGGCCAAAGTTTCCAATTTGTTTATTTTTCCACACTTGTGTGTATATCAGAGCCAAATATTGGTGGATAGGAGGTGGATTGTTTTAATTGGCCAGATGTGGCTCACTTGTCAATTCCTGGAACAAGTGTGGTCTCATAATGCTTACATCAGGCCTAATGATTATGGGGGAATGGGGTGGTTCCACATTGGGAAATTAAATTGTGCTTACCAGAACAAGGAATAAGGAATTCTGATCAGAAGGAAAATATTTCCTCCTATCTAAGTGCATATTTTTTTCTTTAAACTTAATTAGAATACTGAGGATTACTGCCTTGAATCTTTTCTGAAGGTGTCAGTCTTGCCCATTCCATTTCACCAGTCAACTCCTGCAAAATAGGCTCAGCTTGAGACAAGGAATTATGAAACATATTTCTACCTTATTCGTAATAAGCTCTCAAACTGAGGGTAAAATAATAATTTCTTTTCTATATATACACTCTTGGGATGAAAGCACAGAAAACTGATTTTAAAAAAATAGTTAATAATTCCCAGCATGGAAAAGAGAGGTTTCCATGTTACTGTAGTCTTGGTAAATACATAAATAGGAAGTCTGTCAGTGGGAAAGATTCTTGTTCCTTAATGGGAAGTAAAACAAAGTAAGGTTTTTATATTCTCAATCATCTATTGTTCCCCCTCTTTGAGAGAAGCCATGTTGACATTCAATACCCTAAAAACAGGGCATCAGAAGTTTGAAAGGGGTTAGGTTTGGGGTGATGTCAATGAAGAACTGATAAGTTTCCAGAAACTGCTGAATTAGTGTTAAATGTGAGGGATAGGAGGAGTGAAACTGGACTGCTCTGATATTCGTTGAGATTTCCATTTTCTGTGGATAAGGCAAACTTACTATATTACTATGAGAGGTTGTATATTTGTTCTTGGAATGAGAAAATGGGATAATGTAATGGAGATAAGTAGTTTATATGGAACAAATCCCAGAGCTTTTTGCCAACAATGCATAGATCATCAAGTACGAACACTGCTAAACTATGTGCATATGCATATTTTCCTAGAAATTATAGAGTCAGTATTCAAGTAGATGCGGCTTAATATCTAGAAAACAGAATGATATTTCTCCTATCTGCTCTTTTGCTGGACCTGGTGCATTATAGGCTTTCAGTAAGTAGTTGGTGAGTAAATAAGTCAATGAATGAGCAATATCAACATTTGTCCTTTTATGTGTTGTATATTTGCTACAATCTGAAATTTCAGTGGTGCCAAAATGTGTTCCTTCTCCTCATAAAGCTTCTGTTCATTATGAGAAAGATGTGACAGTAGTTTTGTTTCAGAATGGCAACAGATAACACAGATTAATACACAGTTGGTACAGACGTATAGAACCAGGACCCTGCCCCAACAGAAAGGTAGAGACTGTTTTTGAGGTCCTGAGAAAACCAGTTTAGACAAATTACACAGTCTGAGTTTTGTTCAACTCTGAAGAAGACTCTAATTCAAACTGTACAGGGTTGAAAAGGTTCCCTTAAAATCCATGCACACCTAGAACCAAGATTTTGCCTGTATTTGTAAATAAAATATTTGCAGATATAATTAGCTAAACTTAGGTCAGACTGGACTGGGGGAAACATTCATTTTAATGTCTGGTGCCCTCATAAACAGAAGACAGGACACAGAGACACAAACAGAAGAAAGGCAATTACATGGGCAAGAACCAGAAAGAGGAGGCACTCGGCCTCATGGTCTCAAGGACCACTGGCTACCCAGGCTTGGAGAGATGATGAGACAGATTGTCCCTCCGAACTAATCTTGCCAACACCTTGATGTCAAATTTCTGCACTACAGTGTGAGATAGTGTATTTTTACTGCTTTTAGCAAACTAATTGGTAGTAGTTTGCTGTAGCAGCTTTGATCTGGCCCAACAGGAAGGCTCCAGAAAGAAATAATGAAGATAAAAGGAAAGAAAATAACACTCACTTTAGAAGGTAACTTGCAGTTCTTGACTTGGTTCGTTCAAGTTTCAAACAAAGTTCACAATACAATATATAGAGAAACTTCCTGATATCTCAGATGCTTTCAGCAGCTATTAGAAGTCCTCGATACCAAAGAGAACAGTCTGGTCACAGCTTGACCTTTGCCCTACTGTGTGTGATAAAAGTCCGAGCTCATTCTTGTTGTTGGATCGTGAATCCTCTTCTCAAACTGACAAAACTACACCAGAAAGCAAATTCTGTTGTTTGTTTGGTTTTTCATTTAGAAAGCGTTAAAGCAAACCAATATGTTCAAAAAGCTACTATATCAGAGAATCTCAAGAAATACTCATTCCACTAAAGTATTAATATTAATAAATTGCATAGCTCTATGTGAGAAAGGTTGTTTTCTATGCGGCTTCATTTTTTAATTAAAAATTTCATTCTCAGTGACTGACATACACATTATGCTATATATTAACTCTATTTTAATTTGGAATATGCATAACTAACAGACATTTGTTGCTGCATAGTAGTTACAAAATGAACAGAAAATATCTCCTGCATATTACAAATTGATCAGAATAGTTTCATTAAGAAGCACATGAATCACAGTTAGATGCTGGACTTTAGATTTAAAAAAAATTTTTATAACAGAAACTAATCAGACCTAATAGAGAAGACTGTAGGATGGTTGTCTCAAAACCTTGTCAAGTGCTGGAGTGATAGATAGTTCAGCATTTAAGAGCACGGATCACTCTTGCAAAGGACCCAGTTTCAATTTCCAGCACCCACATGGTGGCTAACAACCACCCATAACTCCAATTCCAGCGGAATTCGACACCCTTTTCTGACCTCCATGGGCACTACAGGACATAGGTGCACTAACATACATGCAGGCAATATACTCATACACATAAAATAAAAAGAATAAATACAATACTTTAAAAATTGCCCAGATTCCCAAACTTTATTCATATTTACTTTCTTCCCTCTTCAGTTCTCTTTCATAAAAACTCAAGTGTGTGTGATTAAGGCCAGATTACATAACAGTTAACTGAGAAGAGTAGTTGGACACTCCGGTGAGGGTCCAGTGACCCTGCTTGCCTCTCTAATGAATGAACACAACCATAAACAAGCCCAATTGTGATGATGTTTAGCAAGCAGGCACAGCTGAAGTCATGATGATGGTTATTATTTCACACAGAAGAGACTGCTGTACAGCATCATCTTGTTAAAAGAACATGAAATTTAAAAGGATTTGGTGTTCGGATCCATAAATGAAGGAGAACATACATCTTTTTTTTTCTGAGTCTGTTAGGCTTAAGTCCATATAAAATGGTATTTAGACTATTGTTCTTACTGATGATTTTGTTTCTAAGCAAAAAAATGCTGCTCAGATGTAAGACTTCAGATCTTGGTCTTCAATACAGTAGTGCCCACCTGTAGCTAAGGGAGACAACCCACTAGTGTTCTAAAACAATGACTAAATTTGTTTTCTCCCCCTATCTAGACTCCTTTGAGAGGGAACTGACACTGATTCTAGCCACTCCAACAGCTAATCAAAGTGCCTGAAAACAAATCCTGAGTCCGTCACTCTCAAGTCCAGCCTTGGCAGACAAAAGTAAAATGAAGAGGAACCTAACAGAGGGATGCTTTTGGAAGCCCTTGTCAAGAAATCCCAATGGACTCTGATATGAATATTTGAAATTTGCCCTGTTCTTTTTTTCTGGTTCCCTGTCTAGAACTTGCAACAGTAACCACTCTTGTCTTTACTTCTCCTTCACATTTCCTATTCACCAGTCAAGGACTTTATTTTCTCCCTACACATAAGAGTACTATGCAATTTGGGAGTCTTTTAGATAGACCTATTAAAGGGGTACCACAATGACCTCCCCCTGCATTACCTCACCCTATTCAGCATGGAAGATGCCAGAGCGGTCTGTATCCCAATTCCCCATTGGCAATTTGGGTAACCTCTTCAGAGGATGGTGTGATAAGAATAGGAAGTAGGAATTGGCTAGGAAGTTAGGGCAAAAAGACCCCAAAGAAAAGTAGCCACTTTCATGGCTAAAACTCAAAATGTCCTTGGGTCTCTTAGCATCATACTCTGTTCCAAAGACCAAAAATATCAAAAGTATTTGGGAGCTTTTATTTAATCCCTAAAAGATTTTAGGGTTAGCTCTTCAGAGGGGGGAATGTTAGAGTAGCAAAAAGCTCCATAAAAAAACCTCATTATACTATGATACAGGCATTTCAATAATATATAGATCTAGTATTTTAAATATTTAATTTTTATATTGTTATTTATGGGGGGCAGGGTGCCATAGCATGTGGATGGAGGTCAGAACACAGCTTGTGGGAGTTGGTTCTGTCTTTCTACGATGTGGGTCCTAGTGCTCAAACTCAAGTTGTCAGGCTTTGTAGTACACTTACTCCCTGAGCCAACTTTCTAGTCTTATACATTTTTAATGTAGAGTAAACATTATATAATATATATAAATTAATAAATATTCCATACATATTTAAAAAAATAAAGTAAGCTATATTTAAAAAAATAAAGTAAGCTTATATTGAGCATAAAAAAACCCAAATGAAAATACAGCACACTACAGCATTTAAAAAGAAGAAATGGTAATAAAAAGTCAGAGTAATTTACAAAAAGAAAAAACTAATGTGTGTGTGTGTGTATGAGTGTGTTTATGTGTGTGTATGTATTGTGTGTATTGTGTGCGTATATTGTGTATGTATATGCATGTATTTTTGTGTGTGTATGTGTGTATTGTGTTTGTGTGTATTTTGTATGTGTGTATTGTATGTGTATGTGTATGGTATTGTGTGTGTGCCTCATATTATTTAGGAACTCCTTACATGAGTCAGGTTTGTGTCACCAAAGCAAAGTAACTAAGGCAAAAATTATCTTAAAATGGAAAAAGTTTTGTTTTGGCACATGGTTCTGGAGGCTCTAGTGCAAGATTAGTAGTCTTACTGCTTTGGGTTGTCAATAATGTAACACAAACTATATCCAGGGGGTAGAAATGTTCTATCTCACATTGACCTAATGACCTTCGACAGCCCACCCACTTACCAAGCTTTCTATCACCACCCAATAGAGCCATCCTAGTGAGCAAGCCTTTAATACATGGACCTTCAGTGAACATTCAACACCCAAACTATCATAGCCTGTTATATACCCTAGATACAACAGTACATTTCAGTTAACACTAGTGTACTACTATCGCCTTTTTGAGATCATGATTTTCCTTCTCTCTTTCCATGCCCTATCCACTTGAAGGCTTCAATTTCAGCATGCTATAGAAATATTGATACTGTAACTGCTGTTTTAGTCTACGTAGTTGAACAAACTTTTTTACGACATAGCAGTATTCTCTTATCCATGGTTTCAGTTACTTCTAGTCAATCACAGGCCAAAACTGTAAAGTATAATATTCCAGAAAGAAACAGCTTATGCTGTAATTGCATACCATGCATAGTAATACTGAATCTCTAGCTGTCTGCCCCATCCTGGATGGGATGTGGCATTCCTTTGTCTAGGGTATTGTAGATTGCCTATTTATAGTCACTTAGCAGGCGTCTCCATTATTAGATCATTTGTCACAGAATTATTAGTACTTCTGTCCAAGTAATCCTTATTTTATTTAATAACAGCCCCAATATGAAAGAGCACTGCTGGAGGAGTCAAAATGTTAAAGAACAGTCATAAGGTGCTTCATTTAAGTGAAAAAGTAAAAGTTATGAACTCACTAAAAAAAGAGAACACTTATATGCAAAGGTTTTCAAGATCCATGAGGTCTTCATTTGATATATTACAATAATAGTATAATTGAGCCAAGATGATTTAGGAAAAAAAAAGCCATCTTTATAGTTCTGAAAATTCAATGCTCAAAGTCAAAGGGCTGCATCTGCTGAGTGTCCTTACTAGTAGGAACACTGGAGAGGCCCAAGGTGGCACAGACAATTGCATGGAAAGACAGCAAGACAGCAAGAAGAACGCAGCTATGCAACCAAGCCATTGACTTAAAGGCCCATTTGTCCATAGGTAGATTAATCAATCATGAAGGAAGATCCCTTGTGATACAATCACCTCCCAGGGTTCAAACCCCCACATTCTATTGACATATGAATCTGGAGATTAATTTTCCAACATGTGAATTTTAGGGGATATATTCCAATTAGAGTTCCTGGATCTTCTATCTGTGATCTGTGAAATTAGGAAGAAGGAAAATCAAATGTAGGCTGATTTTGCTGCTCCCCCCCTTCAAACTGCCAAAGTGATACTATACTGTTCTATCAATGTTTAATTAAGAAGGGAAAGATCTAGAATTAGATGCCATTTCCAGGATTCCCCTGTGGCTCTTTGAATATCCTCTTCTCCTACCTATTTCAAAGAGGACTTACTGTACCAGTGGGAAGCTTTCCAAATGTACAGAAGAAGGTGACTCTGAGTCATCTCACCACCTCAGAAGCTCATGACTATACAGCATTTTTCTATTTATATTTGTTCCAAAAGAATTCAGAAAGAATAGCTTTAAGACCGTGAAAGGTAAATGTTTTTCTTCTAGGTGTTTTGTCATCCACAGATGAAAACTTAGCCCAGTGATGTAATAATCTTGAGCCCAAATGCGGTGCTTTTTTTGCATTTTGATCTGTAACTACCTGTGTTGTCCTATAAACAGACAAGAAAGAAACCATGTCATATAAATAGTAATGGACTGGTGTGTGTAGTATTAAGACAAAGGAATCTAAATTTAACATGGAAAGCTTTTATCCCTCTTATTGTGATACATTCTGGGGGCTGTCTGATAGATTGTTAAAGCCATGCCAATGACTCCAGTCCCATCTTTAGGGACTAGGAATGAGCTAATCAGTCAAAGTCAGCCAAATACTCTTGCTTCAGACAAATATGCCTGCCTTCATATTCTAAATTGACTATGGTTATTCCCATTCTCTCTTTGCAGAAAGTTGGAAAAAAATCTTTATTTTCTGGTATTTTTAAAACAAGAGATTTCATTAGAATATTTGCAAGTGACTCATTTAACTTTAGAAAGATTTAGTCATTAAACTATCTCCATTATTAATAATGTTAAAACATTGTATCAAAAAATCCATTTTACTCTGTAAATAAAGAAGCATTAAAAGTACATGTGGAAGTATTTTTCATCTGGATACTTGCTAGGCTGTTATCTTCTGGAAGATATTGAAAGCCTTTCAATGATAGGAAACTAAGCAATGGGTAATTTTATTTATTATAATCATTTGCTTTAGTTATTCTCTGAAGTTAATTTTGTTCTGTTCAATTATATTTTAATTAAATATATACTACAATATATACTACAAGTAGGTCAATGTTGTTAGATGTTGGGTCAATATAGTTATGAGTCAGTTTACATTTATAATGGCTCTCTTGCTCCTTTGTAGCAGAATTTAATGACCTATAAATTAAAACACAATTGGGTTGTCTGGCAAAATAGTTCTAAGAATTATTTTCAAGAGACAAACGATGAAAGAAGTTTAACATCTCAGCAGCCAGGCATGGAAGCTCACCCCTGCATTCCTAACTCTCAGAGGCAAAGATGAGACGCTTTCTGTAAATTCAAGTCTAGCCTTATATGGTAAGTTTCAAGCCAACTTTGGCTGTGGAGTAAGACAGTCTCATAACAAAGAAGCAAATAAAAAGAAATTCAATGAGTGAAATTATGAACTGGCTTATATATAAACTATATATACACAATTATATGCTATATGTTACTAATACAATATTACATATTGTATATATGTATAAACGTGTATAAGCACAATGTAGTACATATGTGCATACATATATTTACTCATTTTTATTAATTCTAGAATCATACAATGTATTTTGAGCACATTCAGACTCCCTCCCCCTCTCTAGCCCCTCCCCCTCTCTAGCCCCTCCTCATGGCCTCCTTCCCCAATTTCATGCCCTGCATTATTGTCTACATTATTATCTATTCCCTTTCTTCTTTCTTTCCTTTCTTTTCTTCTTTATTTTCTTTCTTTCTTTCTCTTCCTTCCTTTCTTTCTAATTTTTGTTTTTTATAGGCTTATTGATTCCACTCCATATCTCCCAATTTCTCCTAGGTGTGGATCCCTGCCCTGGAGTCTAGTCAGTCTAGCAGGAGTCACTCCAATAAGGAAAAATAACTCATGTCCTCAGCAATCATCAGTTGCCAATAGGTCATCAACTAGGACTAGGGCTTCCTGCCTACCCACCTCCTCCCACCCCATCCACCCTGGACCTCTGACAGGCCTTCTGGTGTCCAGACAACAAAATTCACTTGTATTCATCTACCACCTCCTGTTCTTATAATCTTTCTGCTCCCTTTTCTACAATGATACCCAAGACTTCAGAAAAGAAGGTGGAATATACGTGTCCCATTTAGGTCCAAACATTCCTTGGCCTCTCATTTTTGCACATTTATTATTTGTATGTCTTTGTGTTAATTGCCATTTACTGCAAGAATTGGTGAGAACTGAGGGATGTACTAATCTACTGATATAACAATAAGTCATTGTGAGTCAGTTTAATATTATGACTATTTAGCTGAATGACAACAGTGGTTCCCACCTATGGCCTATGATTTGTCTAGGCACAGGTTCTTGCCCTGGTAACAGTATCAAGCATGTGATCCCTATTGCTAAGCAGCCATATAATATATATATATATATTCTTTTAAAATTTTTATTATTTTTAATATTTTATATTTAAGATTACATCATTACTTAATATTTTATTACTTTTTATTTTTGTGCATGAGTGTATTGTCTGTATTATGAAAGTGCACCTGTGTTGTATAATGCCCACAGAGGTCAGAAGAGGTTGTCAGAGGAACTGGAGTTATGGATGATTGTTAGCTGGGAATCGAACCCAGGTCCTCTGCAAGAGCAGCCAGTGCTATTAACTGCTGAGCCATCTCTCCATCAGATAGATAGATAGATAGATAGATAGATAGATAGATAGATAGATAGATAGATAGATAGA
>NW_008358387.1:4629381-4640713 GCF_000622305.1 Nannospalax galili
TGATAGATATTCTTAATAGTCATGATAATCTAAAGTGAGGCAATATCATTTGTCAGAAAAAAAATTTAACCCCCCTCCCATGTTTATGCCATGTAAAAGCAGGTGAAATTGTCATTAAGACATAACAGCCATGACAAACTTTAGATAGTAATAATGAGTTGAAAAAGGAAAACCGTAATAGGCATTAAAGTTGTACTGAGGAAATGCCTAAGAATCAGGTTTTCACTGCATAAGAAGTATTCTTTCTGACCTCCTTCTAAGGGCCAAGGACAGTGTCTACAGATGGCTATTTATAAATCTCCCCTAAGACTCCCATCAACCCTGTCCTCATAGTGTAGTCATATACATGAGTGTTGATAAACAGATGTACAGAAACAACAGAACAATCACTTTGTGACCTTGTATTTCTTGATCTGCAAAATAGATTCATTCCTGAAGCATATAAGTACATGATCCTGCCATTTAGATTAGCGTCTGGGCTTCCCCCATCAAGTTCATCTGTAACTTAGTGATATCTTGTACTATCTGGAGATGTGATGCTGTACTTCTGGAAATGGCAAGAACATGAATAACATTAGGATTTGTTTGTAAAAGTTAAAGCCAATCTCTTTCCGGGGTGTGAAAAATAATAGAAGACAATCTGGTCCAACATATATCCCCTTAACTCCACGTAAAATTGACATTTGACTATATTGAATCATTTTTAATAACACAGGCTTCCATTGATATGAATGCAAATAGAATAATGAATGAGCAAATTGTCATCGATCAGCTCTATTAACCCTAAATTTAGGGAAGCCATTTTAGAGCATTGGATTTATTCGGCAAGCATATGGTCTGCAGGTCTATACTACATCTTGGAGGAATTCAAGGTAGGAGTTTGAGAGAATACGATCAAAACACATTGCATGTGAAATTCACAGAAAATTAAAATGTTGAATAGGGCCTGGAGGGATGGCTCAGGCGTTAAAAGCACAGGCTGCTCTTGCAAAAGACCTGGGTTTGATTCCCAGAACCTACATGGCGGCTAACAACTATCTGTATTTCTACTTCCACAGGAATCTGATGCCCTCTTCTGACCTCCACGGGCTTTACATGACATTGAGTGTACTTACACACATGCAGGCAATACACCCATATACATAAAATAAAAATAATAAAATGTTTTAAAAGCATATTAAATAAAACATTATTTAAGGAGAGGGAGTATATTCAAATTGATTTGAAACATGATTATCATGATTTACTGAAATCTTTCATTATGTATCACACTAACAATTTTGTAAGACGACACTCTACTGAGGACATCTTGAGTGACTACTTTTTGCTCCCCTATTATTCCACATCATGTCAAGTAATTTTTTTTTGTTTTTTCTCTTGTTTGGTTGGTTGTTATTTCTGTTAATCAGACTAAATAGTATATTGTGTTGAGTAGTTAGTAAGTTTAAAGTTGAGAGAGGGAAGTTCCTGTCCCTCAAGAACAGAATTTGAGGAAGCACTAAAAATGACAACCAATTGAAATAATATATTAGTGAAATAGCCTAAGATGAAAATCAAAGTGAAGATTCCAAGATGACAGGACCATGGGCCTGGAGAGATGGCTCAATGGTTAAACACTGACCTTGCAGAAGACCTGGGTTTGAATCCTAGCACCCACATGGCAGTTAATAACTGTTTGTAATTCCAGTTCCAGGGTCTCTGACAGTCTCTCCTGTCCTCTGCGGGCATTGCACGCCATGGGTGCGCTTACCTACATGCGGGCAATACACGCATACACATAAAATAAAAATAATAAATAAAATATTTTAAAAATAAAAAAAAGACAGGATCATAATACAGATGTTGTTTCCTCCTGCCACAGATTCCTGCTAGAAACTACTTTTATCATAATTTCCCTGACTTGCCCTCTCTTGGTCTTGCCATTGAGTTTGCATTAAATCCATTTTTATGTAAGTAATATGAACAAGCAAACTGAAACATACTTTATCTAGTCAGTTTAGGTATCATTTTGTCAAAAAAAACAATTGAATACTTAGCAGCTAGCTTACACTGATAATTTTTTCTTCATTTCTTAACTCATTTATGAAGATACTTGCCCTGTTTTACAGATCAATGGCACTAAAGAAGTGTGCAGTAGTGCTGTGATGGGAGCCTCAAGACCCAGAAATGCTAACACAAAGTTGAAGGAAGACCACCAGATTCCAAACACCTACAAACTACATTTTCCTTTTTCAGGGGGCAAACTTTTTTTTTATTACAAACAAAAAGCAAAAGCTTAATGTTGGCTTTTCTTCTTTTATAAAGTCACTAGGTTTATTTTACTCATTTTTCTAGAGGTGGGGATGAAGCTCTTGGTAATTTTTGTTTAAAATAAGTTCTAAGAACCATTATTTTACTGCCCTTTATTGCTTGATGGTGAATAATAGTGTCCTGGCACAGGGTCAAAGACAAAGAATGTGTTTTAAAGCAGTCACATGTATTTCTTCTATGTATTTATTGATAGTCCGAAATAGTCCCTGGAAGGTACATATGTGTGATAATTTAGGGGAAGTTCAAAATCCATTGGGATTTTTAAATTTTTGACATTCATACTTTAGCACACAATACAAAATGTAAAAATGTATTAAATTTAAATTATTTATTTTAAATAAAAGTAATACATATATTTAAAGATACCTAATTAAATATAGAAAAAGTATTGAAATGAAAAAATAGTAAAATAGTATCTCCTATGCCCGGTGGTAAACAATATCTGTGCTTACAGAGTTCACTATACACCATTTTGTTAAAATAGCAACTGGCAGGTATTTCTAAATAAGCTTGTGTTCCCCCAACAAAATTGGGATCCTTCCTTCCTTCCTTCCTTCCTTCCTTCCTTCCTTCCTTCCTCTCTCTCTCTCCCTCTCTCTCTCTTACTCTGATTGCTAATGTTTTCCATCTTCAATATGTTGCTCTGCCTTCCATGTCTACCCTTGTTAAGAGCAGTGAGAAGTGTTTGAAAAGCCGCTAAGAACCTTGAGGACCACGTTACAAGTACAGATCCTAGGAAACAACCAACTGAAGGGTATAAAGAGCAACAGGGTTTTCTGTCAAGATGTAAAACCACAGGAAAAAAATGCACAGTAGAATATTTTGTATGGTGTACTCATGAGGTCAGCTGATTATAAACGATTTCACCATACTGGAGGAAACATGTACAAAATCAAGGAATAAAGACATGATTACAAACATCTTGTGAAGACTGAGAAAAGTTCCTCATGAGTATTACTACCATGAGTAAAGTAAGACTATAGCGGGAGACAAGGTGTAATTGGCTTGCTTGAGATGCTCCTCTAGTGTAGCAGCTATTTCAATGTGTTTGTTGGATTCTGACATCAAAATGCTATGATTTAGAGAAATGTTAAAAAGAATGACATAAAGGGAAGAGGAGGAGGAGAAAGATTGGAAGAAACAAATGATGGAAAAAGAGTGAACAGGAAACAGAAGAAATTAGAAATGAGAGAGAGAGGGAGTAAGTGAGGGAGGGAAAGAAGGATAAAGCGAGGGAATGGAACAGGAAAGGAAAAGAAGTGAAGTATAAAAATAAGGATGGTGTGAAGAAGAGAATCACAAGGGATATTGCAATATAGATCATTCACATATTCAAATACCTGTTAGTATATTGGGTAAAGAACAAAGCTAATGAAAATGTCATCCATGCAAAAAAAAAAAAAGGAATCTATAAAATCATTATGAAACACACTCAGGCAGATGCTGAATTTCTGAGCAGGTGAATGACAGGATGAAAATATAATTTGGTCTTTAGTAGCACGTTTAGGTGCACAATAAACGATGTTGACATTAACAGATCAGGCAGAGTGATATTTGCAATAACACATTAGTGCTAATGATAATCTTCCTATAATTGTAACATACAAGGTGGCATTTCCAGCATTCTGTAGCCTGTTAATCTGTGTGCTATTCATTCATCTATTTATTCAGGAAGCAAATATTCATTGTATATCATATAAGTGAGGGGCATTGTTCCAGATCTAAGAAGAAAATGAAGATTATTTATTTATGTATGGTGCTGAACCTTATTCCAAAAGATAGATTTAAGGCAAGTGAGATTAATATAGAATTGCTTTTCTCAAGAAAGTTATAATCCTAGTAGAGGAAGATATGCATGCATAATAAAACAAAGAAAACCAAAAATATTAATACTGTAAGTGGGAGGTATAAAATTGTTCTATGTAAGCTCAGAGGAGGGTGATGAATTTCAATATGCTGGACTGAGAATATCTTCATGCAAAGCATAGTAAAGACGGAGATATGAAGGTGCAGAGAATTCTAATGTGCAAAGGGAGAAACAAGACAAGAAGGGGCTTTGCATCCACAAAGTGTTTCCCATCCACAGAGGCACCATAGATTGGGAAGATCAGCTTGTCAAAGCCAGGAAAACATACGGAATGAAGGCAGTACAGACACCTTCCTTCAGGTAGATTGTGAGGGAGATGTATTTGCAATGTTAGATGATGTTAAAATTAGTACAAAATTCCAAGTCATTGTACATCTAGAAAACAACATAAAGCTGGGCTTGGTGGCACATGACATTAATCTTAATACTCAAGAGGCAGAAGCAGGCAATCTCTATGAGTTCAAGGTCAGCCTGGTCTACATAGTGACTTCCAGGTCAGCCTGGTCTACAGAGTGAGTTCCAGGGTCAGCCAAGGCTTCACAGTGAGACTTCATCTCTCTCTCTCACACATACAAAGCATAATTTTGACTTTCTGTAAAAAGAAAAAATCACTAGTCAGTATGGGAAAGAATCATCAGGCTTTCTAAGGTAAGGTTAACAAGAATGCAAAGAATGAAGCAGATCTGACAGTCAGACTCCACACAGAAGACTGCCGCGTGCTGTAAAGTCCTCTTCCTTGAGGCTCTCACAGATATTTTTATAATGTCAAAATAAAAAATTGACAGAATCAAGGTTATTAGTCACAGGCTTTACCTGCCTTAGCTTTTACTGCGATAAAGTTAGTGATTTCACAAGAGCCTCAGATGCTGGAAGAATTGCTAATTCATTTGTTTGCAGTTGGTGATCTTCCTTGGAATAGGGGTACATCCAAGAGGATGTATTATACAGAGAACCTCCAATCAAAACGAAAATCTTAAAACTGCAGAAACAAATCTGGAAGTTGTCCTCAACCAGGAAACAAGGATTGTAGGTTAGGCCTCCTCTTTCCCCCTCTTTAAATTATAATCCTGTACATCTTTATATCTCCCTTCTTCCACTATATTTTCCATTTCTCCTAGTAGAGATTTCTGCACTAGAAGAAGACAGATGGTACAACTTATAGACCACACATACTTTGAAAGCATAAGAAAAAGGGATAAAAAAAAGTGCAGATATGAAGCTCACAATTACAATGTATTGTTGATATACCTGGGCTATTTGTAAAGAATTTTTCTTGTTTTAGGTATGTGTATTACATTCTACTGGGGATGGATGTGATTCTGAACGGCTGACTCAATTTCATCTATAGGTACCTTTGTATCCTTTGACCTACAAAGAGAGCTCAGATTAAAAAGATGTGGCTTCAAAATGTGAGATGTGTTTGAAGAATGATTTAATTTAGACTAGCAAGAATGTCAGTGTATAAAGGTGCTTGCCTCCAAGCCTGAGGACCTGAGTTTAGTCTTCAGGGTCCACATAGTGGAAGGAAAGAATAAACCTCCTACAGGCTGTCCTCTGACCTCCATACACATGCCATGGTATGTGCGTGTGCACACAAAAGGTAATAAAAAGTAAATACAATTATTTTATTTAACACTATTTTGCTAGTCCATTTAGTGCTAGAATAATAGAACATATGATATTTAGTACTTCAAAAAGAAAATAAGTAGCTCAATATTGGAGAGTGAAAGTCCAAACCCAAGTGACTCTATCTTCTCAGCCACTGGTGAGGGTCTACCTGGAGGAGGCACAAAATTGGAAGTGGTTGTGCACAGAAGCTAGTGTAGGGGAAGCCACACTTTATAACCACTGACTCTCTGAGGAACTAACGTTCACTTGCAAGAACTGTATCACATCAAGCCTATTCAAAGTGCTCCACTGACTAAGTTATCTTGGGCAAGATCCTATCCCTTAAAGGTTCTCCATTTCAATACCAACACACTAAAGATTAAGCCTTCGGTATATCCATCTTTTGCACACTCCTTTATATACAAACTACACAGCAATCATTAAGTAGAAAATAATTACTTTGGGGGCCTGGAGAGATGGTTCTGCATTTAAGAGCAGTAGCTGCTCTTGCAAAGGACCTGGTTTGGGTTCTCAGCACCACAAGTTACCTCACAACCAGTACATCCAGTTCCAGAATATCTGAGCCCCTCTTCTGGCCACTGTAGGTACCAGGCATACAGGTCTTACATATACATACATGCAGGCAAAACACTCATAAACATAAAATAAAAATAAATAAATATTTTTAAAAATTAACTTTTGTACCCAGCCAACCCCCTGTGGCAGGAGAGAATATAGGCCCCAGTGAGAAGTCACTGAAATCGCTTTGTTAGATGCTTTGTTAGAAATTGTTTTGTTAGCACCTGCTAAAGTACTGACCAAGCATTTGTGTTCACACCCTTAGGTTAAGTTATTATAGCAGCCACTGTTTAGGTGTTCTTGCTTCTTGCTTTGTTTTTATACTAGATGGAATCCCACTGAAATTGGCCAACAGCCCATGAAAAACAGATAATGCAGAGACCCTAAAGTTCAGTGCCTTGCCACAATGGGAGAAAGATCATCCCACACCTACCATCCCCTCCAAGGCTCAGGGACATTTGTGGAAGAGGTTGGTGTAAAGAATGTAAGAGCCAGAGGAAGGGGTGGAGTGTGAACTGGAAATGTCCTCTGACCACTATGTGAAAAGCTATAGTCACATCTCCTTCCCACGCTCAACAAGGAGTTGAGGGGGGAGGCAGTTACCCCTCCCATCCAATCAATCCACCTTAGCTGCATGTGGGGGGAGGGGCAAAGGATACATAAACAGAACACCAAGAGGCACCTCTCTTACCACTTTGTGTGGCTATCAGGAGGTCACAGGATCTGTATTTGAGTGTGGGCTTTATGGCACCACGGTAAATGTGGGGTGCCCACTCCTCTGTAAATAAACCCCTACCCTATGCTCTGTTAAAAAAAATAGGGGCTGGAGAGATGGCTCAGCAGTTAAGAGCACTGACTGCTCTTGTAGAGGACCTGGGTTCGATTCCCAGCACCCACATGGTGGCTATGAACCGTCCTTAACTCCAGTTCCAGGGGAATCCGAAGCCCTCTACTGACCTCTGTGTCACTGGACGACACGTGTGCATTCACATACATGCGGGCAACACACTCATACACATAAAATAAAAATAATAAAAAAATAAACCAATAAAATATTTATAATAAATTAAAAAGGAGTGGAGATAGTGAAAAAATAACTTTTGTGTATACAGATCTATGAATTATAAATAGAACCACAATCACAACCATAATACAGAAAAAATGTGATCATGTCTTCCTTTATATTCAGACTGTTCCTACACTCTCTCCCACTAGCAAATGCTAACCTTACTCTCCATTAATGTTTTAATTCCAGAATGTCACTTAAAGCAAATTATACAGTGCCACACAGTATAATGCAGTGACATAAATGCATGAAAGTTCATGTGTTAATATTACCTTTATATTTATATATTTTTAATAATTCCTCTTTATTGAAAAGTATTCCTTTGTGTAGATATACTATAGGGCTTTTGTTGTTGTTGTTGTTGTTACCTGAGAATACTTGGGGTTTGTTCCAGTTGGGGTAATTATGAATAGAGCTACCATCAGCAAAGCATTCTGCAGAATAATATAACTTCATTATTCTCGAGGGGAAAATTCAGATGATGAATTGTTGGTCTATAAGGTAAGTATAAGTTTAGCTAGGTAGAAAATTGCTGTAATGGTTTTGTTTTTATTTTTAGCTGTTTCATAGCCCAACCCATCAGTGTGCCAAGAAGCCAGCTCCTCTTCAACCTTTCCTCAACTTTTTCCACTCGTGAACACTTTCCGTTTTTTTATTTAATGCTGCATTGATTCCCAGTTGTGTTCTTTCTATACTCCTAGGCCATCCACTGGGCCATGGTCAACCTTCCAGGAGCCATATCCCTGAAGAAAACTGACTCTCTATCCCCCACAAGCCATCAACTGCCAATAACTGCTCAGTTACGGGTGGGGGCTTATGAACCATTTCCCGTTTTATGCTGCCCTTGTGCTGGTCTTGTGCAGATGAACACAGCTGCTGTGAGTTTTATGAGTTTAGTGTTCCTGTCATGTCGAGAAGATACTGTTTTGCTCTGGTCTTCCATGTCCTCTGTCTTTTACAACCTTTCCATTCTCCTCTTCTAGAATGATCCCTGATCCTTGGGAAGGGGGTGATATAACTGTTTGTAGTTGAGCTCCCAAATTACTTTTTCTCTGAACTTTTACCAGTTGTGAGTTTCTACATTAACCATGATTCACTGTGCAGAGAACATGATTTTTTTCATTCCAAAAATTTTTATTGGACCCTAGATATTTGATATATAAAATTGATAAACAAATCAGACATTTCTTAGTAACCGGTTATTATTATTATTAATTGTTATTATCATTATTTTGGTATTTTTGAGATAGGGTCTCCCTGTAATTCCAACTGGCCTGGAACTCTCTATGTAGACCAGGCTAGCCTCAGACTCACAGAGATCTGCCTACCTCTGTGCTGGGATTAAAGGCATGTGCCGCCACATGCAGCCTACCAGTCATTATTTTAAATTCATTTTAAATTTTATTATACATATAATTTTACCACTTACTACAGATACAAGCATGCTGTCATACTAATAAGATGACTGTACTTAGATATATTTTTATATAAAGAATTAAATTTTAGCTGGATAGTTGATACTTCAGAATATAAGGTATTTTCTGAATTTTCAGAGTTGATTATACCGTATTTCAATTTTATAATCAGCAATATTAAGAATGCTGCTTTGTATAAATATATAGTATAAAATGGCAGAAGATTTTTTATAGCCATTTCAGAAATGCTGGAAATTCTATACTAATCTCAAGCCAGAATTCATTTAATGATTTTTATGAAGCTCATCAGCAATTCAAACAGCAATTTGTGAGGCATGGTCTCCATGAAGACTTCAGCTAGCTTGGAGCCTAGCACTCATTATGTAGACCAGGCTGGCCTCAGTCTCACAGAGATCTGCCTGCTTTTGCCTCCTGAGTACTGAGACTGAAGGCATGAGTCACCACACCTGGCATTTTTGTTTTGTTTTTCTTTTCAAAAAGCAGTTTTCAAAATCAAACATAACACAATACAAATCAAACCAAAGGAAACCAATTTGATGCATGCTGAGGAATGACAGTAGGACAATATTAATTCCTTGTTGCCCATAATTAATCCATTGTGTTTCTTCAAAAATTGAGCAGAAAACTTTGTATGTACACTAAAAACACCACAAGTCTTAACATTCAGTAGTTTCAAATATAAGCCAAGGTGCTCCAAGGCAGCTGTTGGTATTGTGTGGATCGATGGCACTGGGAATGCAAAGTGTTCTCATGTTGCATGTTTGAAACCAAAGCTGCATCATGGGTGGCAACACGGGTAAGCACTTCCAGAAACACCTCAGGTTCATTAAGCATTTCATATTTTGAATTAATAATTTTGATTGTTGCTTATTCGGGAACCTATTAGTGTTGCCAAGTTTTTACGACCTCCACTTTTAGTTTTGAGACCTTAAGGGGTTTCATCTCACCATTTAGGAAGCTGTTTTCTCTAAAGTCTTGGCTATTTTAGCCATTCTTATAGATATGAAAAGAAGTAACACTGTAGTCTTAGTTTTCATTTTTCTAATGGTTAATGATGCTCAATATCTGCATTTGCAAATTTTCGATTGATCTGTAATCTTTAGTGACATCATATTGATGCCATAGAGCATATATTTTGTATAGTAACAATCCTATGGTTTTATGCTATTTGCATATTTTTATTTTTCTTTGCCTCATTTTTGTCTTTGTCTCAACTTTATTCCTTTCCCTTTATTATATATCCTTTTAAAAGCCGCCATAAATACTCCCAGAACAGGTTTGGTGTGTAGAATTGGAGAGGAAAGAAACATAATTGCACCACACATAAATAGTTTAATATGCAAAGAAACAGGATCCTTCCTGGGTTTAAAATTAAAGAAAATATTAAATTCTCTAAAGGACATTTTTAACTTGCCTAATCAAATCTGCAATTATGCAGTCATATGGGAAAATCTGGTGAATATTCATGAGGAACAGAAATGGTTCCATTTCTTTTTCTTTATAAAAAGGATTATTTTTATGAGGAATCTAAGGTAGATGTCTCTCTGGAATATTTTGACCAGAGAAATATACATTCACAGAAAAGCACAAAAGCACAAACACTTTATATAATTTCAAAGAAATGTTTGTTTTCCCCATCAGGACATGTCTGTATACTAAGTGTGTTACACAGACCTGAGCACCTTAGTACAAGAAACGCCTTGTAGATAAATACTGTGTTTCCTACAGGCTCTGAAGATTGTTTTGGAAGATCACCCAGAGATTAATTAAAGATTCTCAGCGTTGCTGAAACTGCCCCTTGCAGCTTCCTTGGGGTAACTTGCTGAAAAACCACTGTGGCATCACCCTGCAATTAGCTCAAGTAAATCTGCAATAACAGGACAGATCTTCTGGCTTCCACGCCATATCTGTTCTCATGTCACCGGTGGCTCCAGAGCAATGTAATATTTCCAAAAAGATGATAAATGTCAACTAGCTAAGATAGGTCTCTGTTACATTTCCTTAGATTGACTCTATGTATCATAAAATTAGCTATCTCAGTCTAGTAAAGCCTTTGCACAGAGCTAACCTGATAATGGGTTGGAAATTACATAGAATAAATGGGAGAATTTAGAAGGAGAGTAAAATCCAAAGAACTAAATTGGAGTTGAGAAATATTTCTTATTTAAATTTTGGTGATTTTCCATCTCTCATGATTTATTGGAGCAACACATTTTTTGATAATTTTATATCTTTATTTGGAGGGAGATTTCAAGATAAAGGTTACAGTGAAAATTTAAAACCTAAAGTAAAGAATGGAAAATAGGTACCGAAAGACAGCTAGAAAAAAAAGAAATAGATTCTGGTATTCTGTAGCACCGAAGGATAACTTATGGCTCAGAATAATCCATTATATATTTAATGAAGATCTAGAAGATTTGAGCTAGAAATACCTTAATCATAAAGAAACCATACAGAGAGGAAAAT
>NW_008358387.1:4641760-4652396 GCF_000622305.1 Nannospalax galili
TTTTTTTTTTTTTTTTTTTTCAGAAGTAGCACTGGTCTTTCAACATAGCCTTTTCTGTTTGGCAGTTACTACACTATTTTATTATATCAGTTGTTTTCAAAGTGAATTTCCTGGACTACCAGTAGCCCAGGACTTGAGCACTTAGAATTGTAAATTTGAAAGAGACACCCTAAATATACTGAATCAGAAATTGTCGACTGGAGAGTCTAATAACCTGCATTCTAGACAGTCCTTCAGTGGATTCTGATACAAGCTAATGTGTGAGAACTATGGTCAAGGTAAAACTCTGGTACCCTAGGATAAACTAAAGGTGGACTACCAGTAGCCCAGGACTTGAGCACTTAGAATTGTAAATTTGAAAGAGACACCCTAAATATACTGAATCAGAAATTGTCGACTGGAGAGTCTAATAACCTGCATTCTAGACAGTCCTTCAGTGGATTCTGATACAAGCTAATGTGTGAGAACTATGGTCAAGGTAAAACTCTGGTACCCTAGGATAAACTAAAGGTAGCTTCTCATTCTTCTGTTCAGTTTCTTCACGAGTTCACTTAGCATTGGTGGTGCTGCAAGGAGTATAACATTGCTCTGACCTCAGGCGGTAATGATTTCGATTTTTCTTTCTTTATTTTTGAGTCCTTCAGTGGATTCTGATACAAGCTAATGTGTGAGAACTATGGTCAACGTAAAACTCTGATACCCTAGGATAAACTAAAGGTAGCTTCTCATTCTTCTGTTCAGTTTGTTCACGAGTTCACCGAGCTTGGTGGTGCTGCAAGGAGTTTAACATTGCTCTGACCTCAGGCGGTAATGATTTCGATTTTTCTTTCTTTATTTTTCTTTTATGTGTATGAATGTTTTAACTTCCATATATGCATGTGCACCAGTATTTGCAATGTCTGGGAAGGTCAGAAGAGGGTATTGGATCCCCTGGAACTGGAGTTACAGACAGTTGTGAGCCACCATGTGGGTGCTGGGAATTGAACCATGTGGGTACTGGGAACTGAACCCAGGTGCTCTTAACCATTGAGATATCTCTCTAGACTTGAAGATAATAACTTTAATAGGCACACCTGTGCATTACTATAAGATGCCTGTATTAACTGGATAACTGTATAACACACACTGGGGCATTTAATAGAAAAATAGGATCTTGTGAGAATTGGTTTGTTATATTCAATATCATATATTTTCAAGAAAAGATATTAAAATTAAAGAATTACTGAGGTTTATGCAGTAGGACACAATGGTAACTGATGTATGTGGGGTGCTGGACTGAGAGGAAGAATTTAAACTCAAAGCTCTGTGGTAGCAAAAATTACTTGACTGCTGATCAGCTGTCTGCTGGGATAACCATCATCACATTATTTTCACAAATAATTTTCCCTTTATATCATGCCCATAAATGATTTAAATGATTTTTTGATTTATGAAATATAGTAACAATAATTTAAGCAAAAGGATGTTTTTGAGCACCATGGTTTGTGAGTAGCACGCTAAAGAAATAAATACTGCCTCAACTTTAAAAGGACTTGGAGGAAGAATGGGTAAACTAGTCATTTCCTCTTCAGTTTTCCTTTTCTAAGTGGGAACTGACAAAAGAATAAATTCTTGTCTTCAATGTCATTTAATACCAATTCTGAAATCAGTTCAAAAATCTTATATGGTTGGAATTATGCCACCCATATTGACTTAATGTTAAATGATACCTTATGTTCAACTGTTGGAAGAGATTTAAAAAAAAGGCCTTTTTTCACAAAATTCCAAGGATTAGGCTTATTTCTGAGTTAATAAGCATTCTGTCAATTGATGACATGATTTCAAATGCATTTCTCATAAATATATAGTTCAACAAAGTGAGATCAAAGGAATGCATTCAGATTACGAAGTGCTTTAGCAATGGACCAGCTCTCACAATCCACCACATTGTGACAAGGGTAGCATTATACACAGGATAACCATGGGAACTTGGAGCAACTATGGAGTTAGCCTATGCCATAGTTTTCTAAGGGTGAAAAGTAAAAAATAATGAAAATGTATAATTCGTAATTCCACGTGGATATTTAAGATAGCAGCTCAGATTTAATAAGGAGCTGGAATATATTGTGTCAAAAATGTTGCTTCAGTAATTATTATTACTATTTGCAGACTGTAAGTGCCAACTTTTTGAACACATGCTGCTTGTAATTTACAATTTAAAATATAAAATGACAAGTAAGGACATGTCTTTGTTGCAGATATTTAATGTGATGTCTATCACAAAGGTCAGTGTATGTAAATGAGTTATTTGCATCACTGCTGAAAAAAATACAAACACACATAATGCATTTTGAGTGAATATGAGGTCCTCAGAGTTATGTGATTATTTCATCACACATTACTTCTTCATTCATTTTCTGGTATTTACCCTCATAATGCACAGTCTGAACAGTCTGTGGCACTTGGTTTAAGGTAATCATTGTGGTAGTTTGGCTCAAAATTGGTAGTCATATATTTAAATTGTTCTTCTAATATCTGGAATAGACTCAGCTAAAATGAAGAGATTCATTTTAATAAGCCTAACAAATATCCCCAATGTAGATTGTTTCATGACTAATAAAATTATTACTAAGATCTGTATCATATACATATATGCATAACATTTGCTTTACTAGATCTGATTAAAGTATGATTATTTGGTAGGTCTTTATTCATTCTGTCAATACATCTTAGTCTTTATTATGCAGCACTTTAGCCTCTAATCTGAGGAGTAAATGATATATTGGAGAATTTCTGAATATATGACTCACATCAAGGAATGGTGTTAATACAACTTTTTGCAATGTAAGGAATATTTTGTGTTGCTATACTCGGTGACTTGACGGTTAGCATTGATTACAGTCTACTTGGTAATATATTTAATTCATTTCATCCTCTTGGTGGTTTACAGATGGCTAATATAACTACCCTCATGTTATAGATGATAAAACAAAGATACATAGAAATTAAAAGTGCAACCAAATCACACAGTGTGGTGGAAAAGTTTAATTAGGTCTCCTTTCAGTAACCTCACTCAAAAACATTACATAAAAATGAAGATTGTATCAATAACATTCAAGTCTCCTTTAGAAGTTGAATATGTACTTTATCTTACTGATTGCAAAATTATAGTCATTACAACACAATACAAAACTGTGGAGAAACAGAAGACAAGACTTCTTTCTGAAGTTTATAATCAAAAGCTATCTACTGCTGTTGTGAAGAAACGTGCTGTAACTGCTTTCCTTGGAGCAATGCTTTTTCTCTATCCAGAATATTTAGGGAAAGAGCCTCGTGACCCTCAAAACAGCCTCTAGATTCACATGCCTCAGGGTCACCCACCTCTTCTCACTCTATTCCTATGACAGGTACCTTCTCTGAAATACTTAGACATCTTCCAAAACTGAAACACATTCAGAAATTTTTAACTGGGGGTTTCCATGTCTTTTATGTACTGTCTTATTGACAAATCATTATTTCCTATGACATCTCTATATGATGACCACTGTCCTAAATACTCAGTAAGACTGTGGGCTCTGAAACCAAATCAAATGTTGCCATACTTAGTTCTAAATCACATGGAAACTGAAGTTACAGCATTTCATCAGTCATTGTATTTCATGAAGGTTTAAGTGTTAATAGCTTAATTCTTAATCATGTATATTCACTGTACAGAATCATGGCTGTCATGATCTCATACATGCATGTACATTAAGCATCCTTACCCTCCCACTACCCTAGTTTGTCTCCTTTCCTGTTCCACTGGTTCTCTTGCCAAAGAATACTCTTTCCATATTCATGTGTTTTCTCTAAAATCTAGATTCTTCACATGAGAGAAAACATGCAATATTTATAGTTTTAAGTCTTGTTTACCATGGTGATCCTCATTTTTCAGCAAACAGTGTGATTTTATTCTTCGTGATTGAATAATGCCTTGTATGTATCACATTTCCTTTATCCACACATCTGCTGAGAACACTGAAGCTGATTCCCTAAGTTAGTTATCATACATGTGAAGGAATCTGACTGTGACATCCATCACCCCATTGATCTACAAGACTGATCCAGATAATCTGGCTGGCTAGGCAGGCTTCCCATTCCTCCCCCAACACTCTACGTACATCCCTCCCAAAGGTGTTCACTCGGTTGAAGAGGATGGCCTTCCTGGATAGAGGAGGACCAGTCTTAGATCAAGGGTGTAGGAGTAGCTGCGCTCTCCTGCTAGAATGTAAAATGAGCTCTCTAGATTCCCTAACTTAGCTATTATGATGACTGCAGTGATGTACACAAGTGTGTGGGTATCCCTACGGCCTGTTGGCTCAGAGTCCTCGGGATATACCACTCGAGATGGCATGGCTTTATCATGTGGTAGGGCAGTTACAGTATTTGAGGAGCATCATCCTGATTTCTACAGCACCTGCACTAGTCCATATCCCCACCTGCAGACACTAAGGGTCCCTTGGACCCTCTTCCTTGCCAACATCTGTTTGTTTGTTTTTTTGATGATAGCAGTTCTGACTGCTCCTTAGACAGAATGCTCCTTAGAGTATTTATCTGCAGCTCCCTGATGGACACTGAATATGTTTTTCTGTAGTTGTTGCCCAGGTGGCATAATTTTTGAGGCTAGACCACAGCAGTGGATTCCATTGTCCCATTCTTCCACAAAGACTCCTCTGCCAAGAGGCATTTGTTACCTCATTCACTAAAATGGTCACCTGCTCTGCTACTAATAGCCACATATATTTCCATGAAATATGAAATAATAAAAAAAACATTGAAAATAACTGATAATTATAAAATAAAAATTAAAAAAAGTTAACAAAACACCATTGTGTGGTGTGTGTGTATGTGTGCATGCGTGTGTATGTGATTTAGTATTTTCTATCTTCTACTGGCCTAAGTGCTTTCTTGAAGTTTCATTGAAACCTCACAAACCCTTATGCCATAAGTACTATTCATATGCTCACTTTAAAAATGAGAAAATTGACATTAAGAGTATTTAAAGACCTGGTCTAACATGATCCATTTTTATAATGTGAGGCTTAGAATACAAAGCCAAGTCTCATGTTAAGAGAAAATTATTTTAACTCTGCAAGTAATAAATAATATATCATATTTGTAAAAATAATAGCTCACAATATCTGGGTAGAAATTTGGATTGATTTATGAAGAAACTATGTCATATTAAAATTAATAGAGTTAAAGTAATATCAGTACTTATGTTCTATGTGGCAACAAAGTTAATGGAAAATTATACTCATGATCAGAAATGCAAATTATACCTTGCAGAGTAATGTGTGTTTGGATGCAAATGAGCTTCACTTTGCAAAGTGCCTATTGAGGAACGAGGCATCAGCAAAACCAGATACTCATCACTCATTAGAAAAGATCTTAACATTTGCTTTGGTTAAAAATAGACCATGAACAAGAGATGAGGTCAGTGTGATGAGGTAAGTTATTTTCTGGCGCTACAGTGAGAAGGTACATTTATTTAAGGACCCTTCTGAGCTAGTAAATCAAGTTTATCTTGTCTTTGGCACTTTGGGTAATGGTGATTAGTGAGTAGGGATTGGACTTGGAAATCTTATTCACAATGAATTAAAAATAATAATGTTTTTAATTCAACCATCGTTAGGTAACTTACCAAGAATAAAATGCTATTTAAGTTGTTTAAAAAAAAAAAGGTTGTAACTTTGGAAATTGTACCTATCCAAGTGTGTGCACATGTGCACACGTACATATGTGCATGTCTGTGTATCTGTGTACTCGTGCTCATGCACATGTATGTCCTAGGACACATTTCTACTTCAAAGAGAAATATTGATGAATATTTAAGAGATTTACATGCTAATCTTGTATCTAAACTTATCTAATTTCCTACTTTTTTCTTACCCATAAAATATCTAAATAATAGCCAGGTGTGATGGTGTGCACCTTTAGTCCCAGCACTTGGGAGGCAGAGGCAGAAGGATCTCTGTAAGATCAAGGCCATCCTGGTCTATATAGCAAGTTCCAGACCAGCTGGGGCTATAGGGAGACCCTGTCTCAAAAAGATTCAAAAACAATTCAGATAGTATATCAAATACTTATTTAGTTTTAAAAGAACTTTATTTTAGAATGTAGCAAGTATACTTTTTACTGCCTTCTAATCATAGCCTGGTTGTTAGCTAGAAGCAATTTTGCAAGATAACTTCTTATTCTTTAAGGATCTCATGTTTCCAACATGATTTGGGTTATCTATTTATTGCCTGTTCTTTAACAGACTGAGACGCAGGTATTTTGTTACTATTTCTCATCTTCACAGCTGTGGAAGGTGCAAATGGTTGCTCTACTAGAGAGGGGGAAACTGAAATTTAGAGAATTTATCCCAGGTCGTGTTCCTAATAAAACAATTGCAGTAATTAAAATACACTTTATTTTTTTTTTGGTCTTTTTGAGACAGGGTCTCCCAGTAGCCCCAGCTGTCCTGGAACTCACTATGTAGACCAGGCTGGCCTTGAACTCACAGAGGTCCACCTGCCTCTGCCTCCCGAGTGCTGAGATTAAAGGCGTGCACCACCATGCCCGGCTGAAATACAATCTTAAATCCAGGTGTTTACCAGAAATTCCGATTTTCATGTCTCTACTGTTATTTCTTACATCTAGAAGCCTAATCCAGTTCTATCTTATTCCAAAGTATCCAAATATACTCTTTGATGATTTTATTGTTTTTATATTATTTTACAAATGTAAACTCTCCTGAAGTTTTCATGATGAATCCATCAGAATGATCACATTTTCTACAACGTTTACTCCCCAGTGGAAAACAAATACTACTTATTGGACTTCATTATTTTTATATCCCCACCTTTCTAATAATGGTTTTAATGGTCTCAGGTCTTTGAATAAAATTCGCACACTGGACCTGGCACATAGTATTTGACAACTGTTACTTGTTATTACGTTTGTTAGTGTTTGATCACTATTGTTACTACCATAGGTATCAACTAGGCTGTTTAAGACTAACAACTTCTTTTGCACACTCAGATCTATTAAGTTTCCCTAGCAAAAAAGCTACACTCGTGAAATTTTTCCACACATGCTAAGAACTGAAATAATAACAAAAGAGGAAACAAACACACGTATTACATAGAAGAAAATGATCATATTGGAGAGTGTCATGAACTCTACTGGATTCTTTATGGGGATCATGATAGCTTGGGAACATACAAATGCATTGAACTTACTGAGAAATTTAATTGATAACAGTACCAGTATATTTAAGTAGCTACCTTCTGCTTTACTTAAGGAATGCTGGGATATGAAGGAAAATTTGAATCTTATTTGTCTCCTCCTGTCTGGTCACCTGACAGTAAATTATTTAATTTGTTCCTCTGAACATTGAGATGTCAGCCTTCAAATGGGAAAATGTTAGAACCTATATCTTGAGGTAATTATTTAATACATGCACACAGTGCTTAAAACACTCCAGTAAATACAAGTTATTGATATTAATGGGCTTTGTTTTCTCATTTCTGTTCAAAGTACTTTCTTGAATTTTAGCAAATAATTTGAAAGGTGATTTTACTATGGTTTGGTGAAGCTGATAAATTATCTAAAATTGCCTATATCCTAATATTTGGTCCCATTTGGGAAACTTGCTTGCATTTTCTGGCAGCTGTCCCACTGGGGTCTTAGGATTAAAGGGCTTCATGGTTTTATTCTCACCTTAGCTCCTTCCTTCAGGAGAACAAAATCTTACAGGAAGGTCCCATCCCACTGAAAGCCTCCTAGAGTTTGCATTTTTAGTGCTCTTCTGCTCTCCACTTCTAGTTTCTCTTGGGACTTTAGTTTTAATGTTTCTCTGGATAACAAATATTCAGAAAGCTTGAAGCCATCAGTACAGATCATTAATACCTCATTCAAATGGATTTTAAACCATTCTCCCAGCCTCAAGCCCTTGTTCATCTGTCTTGAAATACAATTAAAAACAGACAAGCCATAATCACAATGATGCTATTTAAGTGATTATTCTCTACAGGGAGGTAACAGTAGCTTTTGAGTGAAAGGAAACAAACAAAACAACTGAACCTGGGAGCCACTCGGCTCATCTCCTTTCTGATCCTCTCAGCAAAGCCAGAGTGGACACTTCAAGTCACAACGTATTATACTAAGAATTGCTTCTATCTAAGACCAGAATTGCTCAGAGAAACATTTGGAAAGACAGCCTGGGACAGAACAGCAGTCAGTCATGCTCACATTCAGTTTTCTACAGTCTCAGGAATCTCCAACACAATGAAAGCCATTCAAAAAGTCAGAGGTGACTGGCTCTGAATAATGAGTTTGATAACACCAATATCTTGATGCCCACCTTGTATAAATAAGTCCTAAAGTTGTATTTTGCTCTTTGTTTATATAAAAATATTTAAAACTAGATTTCATATGAATCTCATAACTTTTAAAATGTTGTCAACTAATTCATATATTTGAAATAAATATTTTTGTGTCTAATGAGTGGTCATAGCTCTCCCTTCATTGACTAGCGGCTGCTGAGTTTGTGGAAATCATTACATGGACTCCGTTGTGGACCAGAAGACTCTAGATATTTCTTTACTTTGTGAAAACCACACCATCTCCTACTGCCATGTCAACAAACCAGGCAGTGTGTCTAATAAAGAACATCTTCCCCTTGGCTCTCTAACTGATGCCAATAGGATAATAATAATCACTTTCTGATAGGTTCTTCATATGTCTTGGACTCGTTCATAGGTTCCACACACCTAGATGACTCAGAAGGAACTATCAGGTACAAGTTGTCTGAATCTTTGTGACAGCTGTAAACTATGATATTCAGAAAATTTTCTCACTCACTGAATAAACTCCCAGCTCTACATAATCTCTCTCGAAGTAGTTAACCAAGACCACTGAACATTAGCTGTCCAATATCTTTTACAAATTAAAACCTTTCTACAATTAAATATTTTCCAGAAAATAAACATGTGAAAAGACAGACAGAAAGGGCTAGTCCATAGGAAATGATTCCTCTTGTTCTGAATATTCTTCTTCCACCCCCACTGCTTTCATTTGTTCTAATAAAACCTAGGGCATTCATAGAGTCCTAAAGTTCAACGGACTAGTTAGCCAATGCCTACCCAGGATACAAAGATGTCATGTTCTTGGATAACTAAACTCACAATGTAGGAATGTATACATGTGTATGCTTATGTATCTTATGCACCACGTTTTGCTAAGTTAGCAGGCTTTTATTCCTATGCTTTCTTTTTCCTCCTGAGCCCTTAAAATAGAATTTTTCCTCCTTGTCTTGCTTATTCATTTATAAATAGACATATTCTGCCTCTTAATTTCTATTATAGTTTTGTTCTGGAATTCAAATATTCCAAATTCTATCCCTTTCCCTCTTTATTATGTCATTGAAGAATCAACTTTCAGTGTCATAGCTACTATTTAAGATGCAACCAATCTCTCTGTCAATACATCATTATGCAAATGGAGCAGTGTAGACTATGGTTTGAAGGGCATACATTTTTCAAGTTAATGAATAACATACAAATTTGGGGTATTTTTTCTGGATGTATCCTAGTTTGCTTTCACCTGCTGTGATAAAACACTGACCAAAAACCACTTGCGGGGGTGGGGGAAGAGTTGATTTGGCTTATACTGCCACATGACAATTTATCTCTGAGAGATGTCAGGCAGGAACTCAAGGCAGGAACCTGGAGATAGGACCTGAAGCAGAGCACATAGAAGAATGCTGCTTAGTGTCTTGCTTCCCCTGGTTTACTCACCTGCTTTTCTTATACAATCCAGGTTCACCTGCCCAGGGATGTGGAGTTTCACCCACAGTGGGCTGGGCCTGCCTATATCAATTACCAATCAAGAAAATGCCCCTCAGACATGCCAACAGCTCAGTCTGATAGACGAATTCTTCAATTGATGTTCCCTCTTCCCGTGTGACTCCAGGTTATATCAAGTTAACCAAAACTAACCAGCACAGGATGGAATTACAAAAATATCCTTATATTAAACACACCCCAGGCGGAAGTGTTTGCATATTTTTATAGCATAAACTGATTTTCTGATAATAATTTTAGAAAGCCCATTTGTGTTCATTGTAGTTACCATATTTTCATCATGAATTCATTTTTTAACAATTTGCATTTTGTCTTTTATTATTAGCATGTGAAAGACACTGTCAATTTGATGGACCTTATCGGCCTTGGATTGACTTCTCCTTACACAGTATTTGCCCCTATGGATTGTTCCCCATTTCTTCATTTCCCCTCTTCATATCTTTGTGCTTTCAGCAATCTTTCCTGATTCCTGTTTCTAAGAGGACCTTCTGATTCTATTAAATTTCTCTCCCTTTATCCACTCAGATACATAAAAATATATTTATTTGAACAGCAGGATGATTTAATATATACTTATATGACTTTGTATAATGAAGACAAGTGCATATCAAGAAAGAAGAAATCATCAAAGTTTAATCACAGACTTAAATCTAATTTATAGCACTATCATGGAAAAAATCAGGGTTATATCAACTTTTAAGTTGCATAAAAAAGTGCTCTTAAATTCAATGTTACCTATTTTCATTGTTTGCCTTGTTAATATGGTT
>NW_008358387.1:4652462-4656404 GCF_000622305.1 Nannospalax galili
TGCCTTGTTAATATGGTTCAGCAGCATGTCTAACAAATAAGTAATAAGTCTCATAATATATTTATAGTGTGAATGAAAAAGAGTGAATTGTGGAAGAAAACATAAAAAATATTCATTTTCTTTCACACCTTTTGAAAAATAAGTAAAGCTTATTTCACGTTATCTAGAGCTGTCTTACATGTTTTTGCTAAGTTATAACTTTATTCATCATTCTTTTCAAACCAATGGCATTAAAAAAAGAAATGATATTAAGTAGAAAACCCAGAAATTCAGTGTGGAGATCCTTTGCTTAGAGACAGCAGACAATTCTATGCATTAAGTTTCTTTGTTATTAACTGAGCAATAATGATTTAAGCATGAACCTACTTTAAAGGAAAATGGATATTCTCAAATTGGGCCAAAGTGTATGTACTACTGAGATTGTGAGTCATAACAAAACAGGAAGAAGAAAGTTTTTAGAGTAACCAACTGACATGCATTTCAAAAATACATGAGTATGGAAAGTCAGACTGAGTATGAATATGACCATGAGATTTTCAGTTATGGCTGAGTTGCATATGCAAACTCACCAGGAAAGGTCAACCCCCAGGAAAGGTCTCACTCAATAGTCCCACATAACCATAGCCATATGGAGCCCACTCACATTTAGCCTGGGTGAGTCAGAAAAAGAACCTGGGAGCATGTAGTCCTTCTAACTGAGTGAAAGCATGAAAAGAGAATTTTTTAAATCATATGCAGAGAATATCTCAAACCAAGCTGTTTGTCTGTCCACTGGGGCAGGTCATGGTTGTCACAGTCTCATGCTTTCTCCTCCTTTACTTGCCATTATCTCAGAGATGCACTTCAGAAGCCCTGATGTCAGCCTGACCAGTTCATACAGAAGCCCATCATGCCATCACATCAGCTCCATTATAATGTGCTGATTTTGGGGAGGGGGGGTTGTTTTTGTTTTTTAAGTTTTCAAATCAGAGCAATGTGCCACGGCATGTGAAATTCTTGTTTTAGTTCACAAGTTAATAGAAACATCTCAACTCTTCATTCTTAGATTTGATGCTTTGATTTGATTGACTATAGAGCCTATGATTTTCAAGTATTCTTTTTATCTTAGACTATTATTGTTTTTCTTCAGGGATGTACTTAATTCTCTCTCTAGAGATCTTTAACAACAACCAAAACTACTTTGCTATTTTGTTTATTGGTGTGATTAACTCCACAGACATTAAACCAATCTTAGATTCCTGAGATTAAGTCAGCTTGTCACAAAGAAATATTCCTACACTGCTAGATAGATAGGCTTTGACAATAACTCAGAGTAAATCAATACGTGCACTCAAAACTAAGGCTATTTGATCACTTTATGTTTCAGTATTGCTTTCCTTTTTTCCTAATGTTTCATTTTTCTTAACCTATTATTCCTATATCCAAAAGACCATGTCCTTTCTTCAAGATCTAAAAGAGAAAGTATCTTAGAACCATAGGAGAAAATACTTAACTAAAAAGATATAAAGAAAAATGGAATAAAATGAAATGCTAAAGACAGAATCAAATGACTGTTGTCATAAACTTGTGAACATGCTCTCTTTTGGTATATCTGCAGAGTGGCAATTGGCCATTATGTATCATTATTGGAAATGTTTCAATCTATGTAAATGTATCATCACTTATGAAAATGGAGGCACTAACCTTAATATCTAAGGGCATGACAATGAATTTAAATCTTACATTATTTCTGCAGTTTTTATGCAATTTTGGTTTGTGACTCCAAATATTTGTGCCATGTTTTATAAAACTTTAAAGAAAAAAAATCAACATATGCATTTAACTACTTTAATTGCTAGACATACCCATATGAAAATTAGTGGGAACAAACCCTGCAAGAGGGTTACTTTTTTACACTTATTTATTTACTTACCTGTGTCGTGTATATGTTTGTATGTGTTTGTATGTGTTGTGTGTGTTGGTGTGTGTGTGTTGGTATGCGTGCTTGTTTGTGTTTGGGGGGGTGTTTGTGTTTGTGCCACAGTGCACAGGTGGCAGTCAAAGGACAACTTGGAGAAATTGGTTGTCTCCAACATTTGTGCTCTGAAAATTGACCTAAGGGCTTCAGGCTTGTGGGCCCTTCATTGCTTTTGTAATTCCTAGGAATAATGGGACAGATCATTTCTTTGAGGTCTTTCTTTTTAATGTAGATATTGTTGGATCTAAATTTTTCACTTCAATACTGATTTTGCTGTATCCTATAGATTTTAGTGTTTTCATTGTTTCAGAAGTTTTTCAGTTTCTTTCTTAATTTCTTCCTTAACTCATTGATTACTCAGCACTATATTAATTTCTATGTATTTTCACAATGCACAGTCTTACGATTAAGTAATATTTAGATGATAGACAGTGTCTAATCATATCAACAGATGAGTCTTTCCTGACTTTTCTAATATGTCTTAGTATTATGCTAAAATCAGGTGCAGTGGTCTTTAATCTGATTTCATTAGCTTAATGAATGTCCTTTTGTGTGTGAGTAGTTTCATTGTCTAGAAGATTTTACTTTACCATCATCTTGGTCTATTAGGTAATTATGAATTGTTATTATAAAATAATCTTAATCAGATAAAAAAAAACAAGGGGACATCTTTTTCCAGAATGTTAATTTTCACCTGGCTTTTAATCAGTTGATTACTATTTCAGACAACATCTAATTATTCCCTAAAAGCCTCATGATATCTAGTATCTAAAATTATCTAGTGTCATTATTTATTTATAGAAGTTTAATTACAGAATCTTTTTTCCTCTATAGCCCTTTCTCACTAGTCCTCCCATTATAGGTAGCCCTTCTGACAAGCTATATGAAGAGATTTGTAATTTATTTACAGATACTTGGTCAAATGAAAGGATTCTTTACATTGTTAGTAACTATATAATCTACAACTGTATTTAAAAGTGACAAACAGCAGCTATTTAAACTGAAACTGATTTCTACCTACTGGAGTGCACTAGCGCTTAAATAATTAATTTTGAGATGTTTCAACAGTGTTCAGTGGAAGTTATGATCTTGAAAGAGGATTTTAATTTTTCCCTCAATTTTTATTCTCTCTGGGGAACCATAATGTTTAAGTGCCAAACTTAAAAAAATAATAACTTGGTGAATGCCTCAGCAAGTAAAGGCCACAAGCCTGAAGCCCTCAGGTCAATATAGAGTATCATACACAGTAACCTGCAACAGCAGGAAATCAAATCCATCCTTTGTAATTAGCAGAAACTAAAAAGCAGAGCGGAGCCTAGGTGGGGAGGGAGGGTTGGTGAAAGAAATGACTTCCACAGTCAAACAAGGGACAGCTTCAGATATTCTCTGACTGGAGCTTGTTGACATGGGAAAGCAAAGGTGGGACAACCAAAGGATACGCATGTGATTTGAATGGAGTGGGAAGAGCGTTTGATTTTCTTCTGGTTGACCCTGAGTTTAGAACTGGGGGAAACATAGATGTTTTTGGCCCAGTCGTAGCCATTCTACTATGACTGCTGCAAAAGTGGCAGTTTAGATTCTAAGACCAGTTACTGCAGTTTGTCAGTCAGATATCTGTCATCAGCTGTGGCCTGGTTATTGTCCATTCAACAACATTTCCATGTGCTATTCAGGTAATAGAGGTCCCATATCTTCATGTGAACCTATTATCAGTAAGAGGTGGGCCTCAGCACAGGCACTGAGAACCCATAACTTTATCTCTGTTGACATGCTGTACATATTACCTGACTTTAAAAGGTAAACAGACACCTATGTAGTTTTTTTTTAATTTTTAATAACTACATGATTAGAAGAAGCATTTCATTATAGCTTTAACATATTCAGTAACACGCACCAGAGCAAGAGTATCTCTCTTTCACGAGTGGGTGCAAGTTTCTAGGTTCACAGTTGAGTTAATACAGTTATACAATATTGAACTCAGTATA
>NW_008358387.1:4656464-4697943 GCF_000622305.1 Nannospalax galili
AGAAAGACTCATTGTTTTTGCTACTAACACTGAGATGTTGGCACATGCATCTCTAATCTGTATGTATCTGATTGCACTTGGATCCTTGGCACCTGTGTATGTCTATAAAGTCATCGGGTAGATCCTGTCTGTAATGTTTATCACCTCTACTATTTTTAATCTAATCTAACATAGTCACTGCATTAAATCCATAGCATCTGTATGCAAAAAAGTTACTAGTTCAGTCAACAAATATTCACTGAAGTCTTACAGGTTTGATTGTCAAATCTTATAAAACCTAAAGCATTATGTTGCTGTTCCCCTCTCAAATAAAATATATCTAGTTTCCCTTGGAGTCTTTTGAGGTTCTCTTAGTTGGTGCTTATTTTGTCAGCCACATTACAGACAGGAAAGTAATATAATTAAGGGCCTTGTTTCTAGTTTCTGATTTCAAATCATACCCCTTCCTTCTCTCTAATGAGTTCTCTCTGGCTCCAGATGGTACCATTTGCTTTCAAGACTGTTGGCACCACCTAGCCAGAAGAATACCTTAACCTATAGTACAAAGAATACCTTAACCTTCTCACCTCAGATATCATGAGATTTACAAATAAATGTTCAAAAATGAATTAATCAAATGATTTCAATGTACAAGCACATGTAACAAACCATTTTATCAAACGAGTGGCTCTCCCAATCTTTTCACAACATGAGTACACCAGCTCCCTAGCTCAGAACAATTATACCATCATTACAGAGCATGGGGTAGAAATATTTATTTCTTATATTGATTTATTTTTAAATGTATTAATGTTTATTTAAAATAAAGGAATGGAAGCAGGTAGGAAAGATTATATGAATAGGTGATGGATAGATGACAGATGACAGATGATAGATGATAGAGAAAGATAGTAGACAGATAGATGGTACACAAATAAATAAAATTTCCTAAGGGACTCTAATAAGAAAAGTTGAAAAGGGAGCTCTTTTTTAGAAATATCAATTACCAATAGCTTTTCCTCTCTGAAACTTTTTATTCCTAATTGGCCTGCTGAAGTTTCATTTTCCTCCAATAGCCTGATACCACCAATTTTTTATCCATAGACATTCTAATTCATTGATCTAAGTCACGATATTCACATCTCATCCCCACGTGGGTTTAGATCCAAAGTCCACACTTGTTTATCATCCCCTTACAAAGCTCTTCAGACACTCCTGTCACTTTCAGTTCCGTATGATCCTTGGTCATTTCTTTGTTTATGTGTACAATCATTACTGTCACCATTGACAAAATGATCCCTGTGACTGACTTCTTCTTATTCCTTATCTCTATTCAGTTAGCATCAATTCATTGACTCCATCCTAATAATTTGAAAAGCTGGCTTCATTTATTATTCATTGAATCAGTTTTAACTCACCTTGAGCACTAAATCCATTGTTATCAAGGTTAGCATTGGTATCTCTATGAAGAAGTTCAAGCAAACCAATTACTAGTAATATATTGTTCTACTAATTAATTTGCATTTGATTTCATCAATAGTTTCTTTCTTCTAGAAACACCGTCATTTGATCTATAAAATAATACATTTTTCCTCCTATCACACTCTTGCCTTCTCCTTCACTGTCTCCTTTACTTAATCCTTATTTCCTTCTCAAACTCTAAATGATACATTAAATAAATATCTATCTTAGGGCATAATTTTCCCTATTCATACCCAATCCCTAGGTGACCTTATTCTATCTCATCGTTCTCATTGTTTATTTTATCTTTACTCACAGTGTTTTTCTTGACTTAGTGTCTCCCTTGAACTTGATTCATATCCATTGGTCTAATTTTATTCTTTTAAATGCCTAATAAAAGCCCCAAGCAGAAGCTTTCCAAAGTCAGACTTCTTTTATTTCCTGTTCTCTGCTTACTTGCTCCTAATTTAATAAATGAGAAAGATTATTCTAATTCTTAACATAAAAATCTTGCATTTGTTTTTGAAAGTTCACGGAGAGTTTCTTGTTTATATAATTTTAGCAAATTTTATTGTGGCAAAATTGATACACAAAACAACTACAAAAATTTCATTTGTATAAGATGGTGAGCTTAGACATATGCATGCAGCTATTAATCCATAACCACAATGAATGCCATAAGATATATGAGTGTTAGACAGTTTTCTATTACTGCAACAAAATAATCATAAAAGTCTACTTAAGTTAGGATTTATTTTTCCTCATTGGTATTAATGTTGTATAGCAACTCTTAAGAAAAAGTCTGCTTATATAAATAAAGCCTTAGACATAATAAACAAAAATTCCCCATTTCTAAAATTTTCTAGCCCTCTTTTAAGGGTGAATGTCCTTTCCTTTGAAGCTTAATTCACAAGAACTAAGGGACTGAAACAGCACACATATCCATCAATAGACACATGGATGAAGAAAATGTGATTCATATATACAGTACAATATCGTTCATCTTTGTGTTTCTTTTTGCCCTAACACTCTCATGTCACAATCCATAAGCAAATCTTGCTGTTACAGAGCACATTCTTACATGTCACTTATTCACTGCTCAATCCATGGTACCATCACCTCTCAACTTTACTTAATGGCTTTCAAAATAGTGATGTGTTCTATTCTTACAGTGTAGTATCTTGGTGATCTCTACACAAGAGCCAGACTGATTCATGAATAATATAATTCAAATCAACAGCTATTTCTTACAGCCTTCTTTGCCTTTACAAATACAATTTGAGCATTTTATTTGGTTATCTAGAAATCTCACCTCCTGTTGTTTTATACTACAATCATGGACTGTTCCACACTTACTCCACTAGCACCACATAGTTTGCCATTCCTCTCAAGTATGAGAAATGTAGATTTATGACGTTCTTCTAAGAGTTATATTAGGTCAACAGTATAGAGAGAAAATTCCTAACTGCAGCTCCGCCAAGAGCTTAGGAATGACTTCATGAGTTACTGAAAGTTTCTGCAACTCATTTTTTAAATATTTAAAATAGTGAGCTGGATAGCTTTTGTTTCAACTTGACACACCTGGGTGGGGAATTGCTTTCAATGGACTGGCCTATGGCCATGTCTGTGGGGCACCTTCTTGATTGTTGAGTGATGTGAGAGGGCCCAGCCCACTGTGGGTGGTGCCATCCCTAGGCAGGTGGGCTCGTGTTGCATAAGAAAGCAGGCTGATCAGGAGCCAGGGGGGCAAGCCAGTAAGCAGCGTTCCTCCATGGCCTGTGCTTCAGCTCCTGCCTCCAGGTTCCTGCCCTGAGTTCCTACCTTGGGCTCCTGGATGAATTGTGACCCAGGATATGTAAGATAAATAAACCCTTTCCTCCCCAAGTTGGTATTGGTCAGAGTGTTTTGTCAAAGAAGCAGATTAGGACAAATAGCAAAGCTTTCCTTCATTGTTGGTTGTCAAAATGTGGACTGTGGAACTGAAACAAAAGTTTCACTGGGGAGAACTAACCAGAGCATTAAGTTCTGGCCTTGAACTCTGCTGTGGCCAGAGAAATGATGTTTACTACCTATTTTAGGAAATAATGCAATTCTATTTAACTTTAAAATATGTTTCTATTTAAAGGTTGATTGCTATGCAATAAAAAGAGGAAAAGGGAAAAGTTCCCTTTTCCCACATCCTCGCCAGTGTTTGTCAGTGTGTGTCTTTCGGATTTTACCCAATCTGAGTGGGTCAAGATGAAATCACAAAGTGGTAGTCATTTGCATTTCCCTGATGACAAAAGATATTGAACAATAGTTTATGTATTTTTCAGCTATTTGGGGTTCTCATATTTTGAGAACTCTCTGTTCAGTTCTTTGCCCCATTTTTTACTGGGTTGGTTTTTTGGTTTATTTGTTTTTGTTGTTTTTGATGTTTACTTTTCTGCATGCTTTGTTTATTCTCAGTACTAACCTCAGTTCAAGGTATATCTGGTAAAGATTGTTTTCCTATTCTGTAGGCTTCCTCTTCAGCCATTGCATCCACTATTAGAATCATTGCGGAAAGTCCTCAAAAAGCTGGAAATTGATCTACAGTATGATCCAGCCACACCACTCTTGGGTATACACCTCCAAAATCTATGTCCTATGAAAGAAATACCTGTTCATCCATGTGCATTGCTGCCTTTTACATAATAAGCCCAGAAATGGAAGCAGCCTGGATGCCTATCAACTCATAAATGGATAATAAAAGTATAGCACATAAATGCAATGCACTATTACTCAAGTCTTTAAAAAATGATATGATGAAATTCACAGGTAAATGAGTGGGGACTGGAAACAATGACCCTCAGTGTGATAATTCAGATCCCAAAAGACAAACATCACATCTTCTCTCCTGGATGCTCACCTTGAAATTTGAAACTTCAGAGCAGCAAAGAAACTAAAAAATGGCCATGGGTGAGGGGGATGAAGCTTCCTAGGAGGGGTAATAGAATGCCTTGATATGAAGGGGATAAGGGGAACATTAGACTAAGAATGTTTAAATAGGGTTGGGAGTGGAAGAGCAGGGCAGGGGAGGGAGTATAGGGAAGGTTAACACTAAAGGCCTTTAGAAAAAGCCATATGGAAACCTACCTATAGAACCTTCTTAATGTATCTACATACATATTATAAAAAGAGATTAAAGGAGTTACATTATAGCAGGGGGACATTGCCCTTACTAAATACCATAGTCTAGCAAAGTAAAAACCCAGTGCACGGAATGGACGCCCTCTTTCGGTCCTGTTGACTAGAAGTTCCCATAGAGCCACAAATAACACTGGCTATTGCCCTTGTTCTTGGTTACCCACCAGAACTGGCTGGTAAGACTCTATTGCCAAAGATACTACATACATAAGCTATAGAACAAATATGGAGAACTCAAGCTGGTGCTGACTTCAAACCCTCATCTCTACTAGCTAGATTTCATAGTGTTGGAAGGTGCCACACATGCCACCTGAAGAGAAAATTTAGCATAAACCTTACCCAGCTGTGAATCCTGAAAGCTACAACAACTGGCCTAACAAAGTACACCCAACAGTGTTAACAGTGGCATGAATATTGTGGGAGCAACCAATCATTTTCTAATTGAACTTAAGTTCTGCTTCATAGTATGCAGTCCATACTGACATTAATATCAGGCCTAGTCATCTGAGGCTAGAATGTTCACAGGCCATGGGTCAGAGCCTAATACTATTCTCTGCTAAGCAGATACAATATTACACTGACTCCTAATTACTTACTTTTATACCCATAGATGAGTGCATCTCTCAACTCTCAGCAGGGAAGCTTCCTTCTGCAGCAAATAGTGATTAATACAGAGAACAACAACTGGCCAATGTGAAGAGAACAAGAGACTGCAGATTGCTTATCCACGAATAGGACACCCTTTTCAAACTCTCACCTCCCCAGACTCAGGCATTCTTGCCCAAGAAGGGAGAGATTCTAAGAGCCAGGGGTGGTGGATGACTAGAAGGAGCAGAGTTTTCAGAGAGATGGCAAATTACTAATATGAACTCATTGCATTATTAACATCTTGCACAAATCCCATGTAATCTCAAGCAAGAAAAATCCCAGCATAATTCTGGGGAACTAGGTAAGAAACAACAACCCTATGGGAGGAAGTATTGGCAAAGGACAGCTGCTAGGAGAGACAGAATCAGTCTTAAGGGTGAGACTTGGCAGGTTAATCAGGCTCCAGTGGATGGACCCATGCCTGAGGGCATTGGGGACACAAGTTTGACTCTATAGGCATATATATGTATATATGCATATGAAGAAATTTGGCAAGGTATAGTGGGGGGGGTGAAGATAAGGGAGGGTTAGTGAAAATATATGAAAATCTCAAAAGTTCAGTAAGACAAAAGTAGAGGCAAAATTTTCAAGGTAAAAGCCAAGTTCTAGGAATATGGTACTCACACATACACATACACACACATACATACACATATACACACACAAAATCATTTCAACTTTTCACGTTTGAATATTTTTGAGCTATAATATCAAAAATGTTCTATTAACTAAATAAAATGCTCCATTTAATAAATCAATAAAATTATATAACTGAGAGCCTGAGAGATGTCTCAGAGGTTAAGAGCACTGACTGCTCTTGCAGAGGACACAGTTTCTATTCCCAGCACCCACATGGTGGCTACAAACCGTCTTTAATTCACGTTCCAGTGGAATCTGAAGCCCTCTTCTGACCTCCGTGGCATTGCACAACATGGGTGCACTCACATACATGCAGGCAATACACTCATACACATAAAATAAAAATATTAAAATAAATAAAATAAAATTATATAACTATAGTTTTTAACAAAATCTTTTTACTAGCTCATTCATCTTATACATCAATGAAATTTGTAATCTAGTCTTTGAAATTAAGGGATAGTTATCAATGTGTCTGTTTATAATATAGTTAAGTAGCTAATTAATTTAGCAGTCATCTATAGAACCATATGTCATATGTTAGTTATTTGTCTCATTGTTGTCAATGAGATGTTCAGTTTCTGACAAAAGCAATGTAAGGAAGAAAGGGTTTATCATGGAGGCAGAATCAAGACTGCCGATCACATTGTGTTCACAATCAGGAGGCAGAGCGAAGTGAATGCCGGTCAGCTACCCTTTTTTATTCCATCTAGAACCCTCCATGGAATGATCCCATCCACACTTAAGGTGGCTCTTCCCATCTCAATTAACCTCATCTAGAAAGTCTCTCTAGAAACTGCCCAAAGACTAGTTTCCATTAAGATTTAAATGCCATCACGCTGTCAATCAAGATTAACTACCACATGTAGAATTTCCCACTTCTTTCCATGTTGCCAGGTATCACTACAGAAACTGGTTCCGAAGAGGTTCATAAGTATGTTTGGGTGTGTAATCTTTAAGAATAAAATTGTGGTGCTGGATGTTGTGATGCACATCTTTAATCCCAGTGCTTGGGAGGCAAGAGGCAGGTGGATATCTGTGAGTTCCAGGCCAGCCTGGTCTATATAGCCAGTTCCAGGCTAGATGGGGCTACAGGAAGAGCCTGTCTCAAATAACAGCAACAAAAAGAAGAAGAAAATTGTGGTGTGATAATTTCATATTAATTTTTGCTAAAAAACTAGAATTCATGTTACTAAGCATCAATATCCTGTAACTATCAGGTTTTCAAAATCATTTTGAACATCTGAGTTTACATGAAAGATTTTGCATTTGGGGCACTATTTGTTAATTTCCCTTCCTTTGTATATTTTTGAAAAATAAAACAATAGAAACACTAACAGTCTGAGATCAGTAATTATCATAAGTACAGAAACTAATTGTCATGGTGTTCCAAACAGTTTGCAATGACCAAATAACAAGTCTCTCTCTCCTCTCTCTCTCTCTCTCTCTCTCTCTCTCTCTCTCTCCTCTCTCTCTCCCCTCTCTGTCTCTCCATCATATCTAGTGAATGGGGACAGTTTTTCTTCCTTCTACAAAACATTATTGCAATCCAATCTTAGAATGTTGGTTTTCAAACACAGTATAAAATAAGGCTCCCTAGCTCTGGACCCCTTTACAAACACTGATTTCCCTATGTTTGTTTGGCAGAGAGCTAGAGATATAAACTCCTTTATGGAATTTCCTTCTAATGATATCTCAGAGAAGCCATTTGCATCAATAATTATCCAGACAGAGCACACAATAAATGAAAACTTGATATTCTAATACCCATACTGGAATCAAGTCACAACAAAAGGTACAATAGATTTTCATGTTTGGCTCACAAGTTGTAGCACCAAGCACTTGGATATTTCAATTGATGTTAAATACATTACTTCCTAACAGTGGCAGCAGAAGCAAGCATTTTCATGTGAAATCTGCTGACACATTGACAAATAAAACATTTCACCCCAAATGTCTTCTGCTGAGTAAACATGAAGAGAATTTTGCTTATGATTTAATGCAATTTTCCTCCTGTACTTCAATGAATATTAGATGATCTGTGTTCATTTTACGTGTTAATTACTGTCTTATGAACACTGAAACTGATAAAAACCTCAATCATTTGCATTCTAAAGGAAAGGTATATTTCTATTTATCTTCAATAATGAAATGGTAGCCACCAATACAGTCAAGAAGATACTTCAAACAGTCCACTGAGAAACTGAACCACTGTGGTTTAGAAGTCGTCACTCATTGTGCCCCCAATGAAAAGATATCTGAGTAACTGAATATTTCTTTTACAACAGAAACCACAATTAATGTTTAAATTGTTGACTCTCACACATCTGGCAATATTTGAGGAGAGAACATTTGTTCTTCATTTCAAACAGAGAGCATTCAGGATTGGGGAAGGAAACAGTTTAAGCCATAAAGCTCAGGTTGTCTTAGGCAAGTTCTATTTGATTCTAAAGCCCAAACATTTAACCTCTGTAGCCGAGAGGCCCCATTCAATTACAGAACTCAGAGTAAACCAGCACCCTGAGTGGATTGGAGGAAAGTAATTTTCACCCAGAACTCTTTTGTTTGCATAACAGTTCCAGCTTGTGAATATAGATTATTGAAGTGTCAACTCATGCAGTCATGTCCTTGCTGAATTCACTGCTCAGCATGGTTAGAGTGAAAATTGAAACTTAAAGTTAAATCAAAACTCCAGGAACATTTCAGAGTATGTACTTTGGCAAACAATGCATGCATATACTATATATAGTTATACAATATATTAATATAATTCATTGTGCTAACATGTAATGAGCAGTAGAAATAAAATTAAATAAATTGTATTTTGCACTAAAATTATTTTTGCAAATAAAAGTGAGAATATAACACTAACTAGATTGCTCATATTTTTTTCCTTATTCATAGCTTGTAAAGGGCAACTGTACTTTGGAATACTATGATTAAAACTGATACTCAAGAAATGCTACACCCAGAATAACAGTGGTTTAGTAGTAATTTACTGTAGTGTATCAGATTTATACCAGAGGAATAACATAAACATGTCTTCTGAAGAAGCAGACTGGAAAATTGTATTTTTTTTCCTTTTTTATCTAAATACAGCACATCATTTTATTTGAAATTTATGTGATATCATAATTATTTGAGTCATGTAGTGTACCTTTTCCAATTCAACTACACTGCTTCTGATGTATATATAACATAACTGAAGATCTGAGACCAGCCAAGGAATCAAAGGATAAGCATGTGGCCACTCAGAACTCTATTTTAATAACGTGGATTAGTTATTGCCACATGGATTACTTATTGCCACCGTAGAACTCATTTTGGTGTCCAATTTAAAGTAGAATCTTTTACAAGGGACAAGGAAGGAAGCATTGTAGTCAATGGGTATAACACACAACGTTAAGAGAATAAAGGACAGTCAGGCATGGTAGCGTATGCCTTTAATCCCAGCACTCAGGCAGCAGAGGCAGGCAGATCTCTATGAGATTGTGGCCTATCTAGCATACATAGAGAGCTGTATGCCAGATGGGGCTACAGAGAGACACTGCAAAAAAAAAAAAAAAAAAAAAAAAAAGGTCAAAAGAAAAAGAAAGAAAAACTTAAATTACAGACTTGAAATCCTAGCAATCCTTCAGAGAAATCACAGAAGAACAGTGCCAAGATACTGATGTGGCAGATTCTTTTAAATATGAACCCCAAAGCACAGAGAGCAAAAGCAAAACTAGAAACGCAGATACTCAGACTGAAAGTAGAGAGGTGACTTGCAATTTTAAAGATATTTACAAGTCTTTTGGGGGGATTAATATTCAAAATGTGTAAGGAGCACATGAACCTCCACAGCAAAAATCAAATAACCTCCTGATACAGTTGGAGATGTTTCTCTGTGCAAAATACCTGCTGAGGGTGTATGTGACCCTGGGTTCAATTCCCAGCCCTGTAGCTAAAAGTGGCCAAATGGCCTGAATAGGCATTTTATAAAAATACATAGGAGAATGTCTCAAGGTATTTAAAAAGTTTCAATATCAGTAATTATCAAGGAAATTCAAATCAGACCCACAAGGTAGATCACCTTATTCGCATTAGGATAGCAATGAAAAGCAGTCAAAAGACAGCAAGTGTCTTCAAGAAACTGAAAGGGATGGAAACATATAGGAAGGGCTAGAGGGGGACTGGGAAGGATAGAAACTTAAATACAATAATCACATATGAAATTCTCAAAAAACAATATAAAATATATTTTCAAAACAACCTCAATAAGTCATTGGGAGTCCATTTAATATTATAAATATTTAGTAGAACTACTATTGGGCTCTCCCCTATGACCTGTGACCTGTCTAGTCTCAGGTTCCTTAGCCAGATAACAATGTCAGGCACGGGCTCAAACTATGATGCAGACCTTAAATCCAATTAGAAAGTGCTTGATTACACCCATAACTGGTTAGAGTAGATGATAAGTTTTTTCTCCAGAAGCATGCATAGTACCTTCCAGCACTATGAGGCTCTGAAAAGTAAGCACCTGCTTGATTTCACTTCATTTTCTCTACAGCTCATGTATGTAACATCTTCAGCAATAGCCTTTTAACATAAGGTTCTAGAAGGAAACCAAGAGCAAGGAAAACAACCATTTTTTGAGGATCTGTGGGACCTCTGGTCAACAGTTTCTAGAAAGAGAGTCCATTCCAGGCATTGAGGTTTTTTCTACTGCTAGCCTCTGATGTCTGGAAGGGGCAATGTCCCCTGCTATAGGGTAACTCCTTTAATGACTTACTGTATTGATTAATGCATCTTTCAACTCTTATCAGAGAAGTTACCTTATGCAGCAGATGGTGATTAACACAGAGAACCACATCTGGTAAATGTGCAGAGAACAAGAGAGTAGAGAAGGCTTATCTCCGAATAGGACACCTATATCAAACTTCTGCTTCCAAAGGCTCAGGGATCATTGCAGAAGAAGAGATGGAAAGATTGTAAGAGCCAGAGTGGTGGATGCCACAAGGAAACAGAACTTTTTCTAGATAGCTAATCAGTTACTCATATGAACTCACAGCAATAGTGATAGCATGCACAAGTCCCATGCAAGCTTAAATCAGAGAAAATCCCCGCATAGATGTGGGGAAGTAAGAAATCAACCCAACCCAACCCAAGGAACTTTGGCAGATGATGACTGCTGGGAGGAGGAGATACAGTATCTTTCAAGGATGCGACTCTTGGTAGGTTAATCAGGCTCCATTGGGTGGACACACACTGAAGGACATTAGGGAACACAATTAGACTGCAGATATATACATACATATATATATACATATATATATATATATGTCTGAGAGGATCTAAGTACCATCAAATTGTACTGTATGAAATCTCAAAACCTCAATAAAAACAATCTCACTGTATCAAAAGACCAATGGATAAAAAAACTACACACACAAAACAATGTGTTATATCTACTTTCATCTGTTGTCAGTTTGGTAGTATATTGTATATATTTTCTTATATATATTATATATTTTGTGTAAAATATATGCTCTTATAGGTGGTAAAATTATAAGTAATGTATATAACACCATATTATATCTGTCTATAGTAACTCAGCTTTATGAAAGAAGATAATACAGTCATCTACAATAACACAGATGAGCCTGTAGGACTTTATTCTATGTGAAATGAGCAGATCTCTAAAAATAAATGCTGCATAGTCTGTCACTTATCTCTAAAGTATCTAGATATACTCTAGCAAAGCTGACCTCATAGAGACTGAGTAGAAATGTAGCTGTTGAACACTGGAAGGAGTGAGATGAATGGAAAAAGGTTCATCAAAGGGCACAACCTTTCATGCTGAGTAAAATAAAGAGCCCTAATGTGCAGTGTGATGACGACAGATAATATTGATTCATGGTGTAGAACTCGACTGTTTCTTAACTGGAATACCTGGGACCAGAAATGCTTTGGAATTCATATTTTTACATTTTTGCATATACATAATGAGATAGCTTGGGTAAGACTTCAAATCTAAACAGGAAGTTTATTTGCTTCACATACATCGTATAAATATACGCATCGGGTAATTTTACATAGTTTTTAGTGTGCCTACGTTTTTTACTGCAACCCTTTATACAAGGTCAGGTGCAGAATTTTCCACTCTTAGCACTCTGTTGGCAGTTGTAATATTTTGGATTTGGGAGCATTTTATAGTTTTAGATGAGGGATGCTAAATTTCTACTTGAAGGTCTTTGTTTTCCTTTTTTTTTTTTTTTTGGAATTTGCTGTGTAAACCGTACTGGCCTTGCTCTTATAGAAACCAGAGACCCACCTGCTTCAGCTCCCCTAGTGCTGGGATTAAAGGTCCAAGCCACCACACAGGTATACTTAGGGGGGTTAATTCTTAAGCATTCTTTCTGTATTCTCTGCAAAAGAGTAAAAGTATTTAAGGCAAAGTAGATGTTACTTTAATTGTGCCTATCATTTTATAATATATAAAGGTTTCAATACATCTTGCTGTACAAAATAAATACATACAATTTTTTCTTAAGAAAACGAGTGACCACTCAGAAACAAATGAAAACCTCACAGAGGGAGGACATGAACCTATATCTGGTGGTAACCTATCTTAGAGGAGAGCTTGCCAGAGACATCCAACCTACAGAATATCAGATTCAAGAAAACAAAGGAGAATGAGTCTTAAGACATTAGCTAAATGTTTATATTCAGTTGTTCCTGAAGTTTGTTCTTTCTAGTTTAATTTAGTTTTCCTGAGCCTGTTTTGTGAAACCTATATGAATTGGGATTCTAAGAGTTGTACCAGAATATTTTCTGTTATTAAATTTTGATCCAAAGGAAAGAAATATGCACCAAGGTGTGACACAGATGCAAAACTGAGACAGTTGCTTCTTTCAGATGCAAAATAGGGTGCAGTTAAAGAAGAGAGAGGGCCAAGTACATGAAATGGATTGTCAGTTTTAGATCTCTTAATCATAACACAAATCCAATATATTCAAACATATCCACTTATACTGCAGTTAGCTCCAAAAAATCTCATAGATTATTTTCATTGTGGAATTTATAGCACTATTGACTGAGACATGGAAGCAACTGTCAAGCACTAGATAAAGGATTTCAGTGGAGTTAGGAGTCAGTAGAGCTGATCTTAAATACCTGTCACATTTCTCTCTGGTTACCAATATTCTACCCTATAAAATGGGAATGATAAAATGTTATCTATGTTCCACTAAGGCTTACTGATAATACTGAAAGTGTTTATGTGTGACGAGGATCTGATATACATAAGTTGCAAAGTTTTATGTCTGTACTAGTTTAACCAATTAGTTGCTGAAATTGGTTGCCACAATGGAAAGCGATTATAAATCTTAACCATGGATAATTTTTACATCACTAAAAAACACATCTTTTTGTAAATTGAAATTATTATCTAGGGTCTGGAGAGATGGCTCAGTGGTTAAGAACACTGATTGTTCTTGCAGAAGACCTGGGTTCGTATCCTAGCACCCACATGGCAGCTAACAACTGTCTGTAACTCCAGTCTCAGGGGATCTGACAGCTTCTTCTGTCCTCTGCAGGCACTGCATGACGTGGGTTCACTTACCTACATGCAGGCAATACACACATACACATAAACTAAAAATAAAAATTAAAAATTAAAAAATTATTATCTATACTCTACATAAGTCATGCTTTCCACATGTAGCATCCACTTTAGAGATTAGAAAAAGGAGAGACATTCTGTCATATATATTAAGGCATATGGTCAAATTTTTGTACCCAGATGTCCCTTAGTGTAAGTTCATCCACTGGAATCTAGTCAGCCTATCTAGAGTCACTCCCTTATTAAAGATCAACTCTCCCTCACCCAGTAGTGACCAGTTTCCAATAGTTCCTTCAATAAATTTGGGGCCTTCTGTCCATTCCCCAGTTCTATGCTGGGGTTTTGTCTGGTTGAGTCAGCATGGGTCTTGTGCATGCTGTTACCATTGATGCAGGTTCATATGAGCAAGTTCTCAGAGGCCCAAAAGCCTCTGTTTTCTTATGTTCATGTACCAACCCTGGTTCTTACAATCTTTCAGCCCCCTTTTCTGCAGTGGTCCCTGAGCCATGGGTGAATGAGGTCTAATTCAGGAGCATGAGATGCAGTGGTGGGGTTCTTGGGGGGTACGGATGCAGGAGGGGATTTAAATATGATTAAGATTTATTGCATGAAATGCACAAAAACTCAATAAAAATATGCATTAAAACATTTTTGGAAAAAGACACAAAAAGTAAATGTGCATATAAGTAAAATAAAGAAACAAATGAACTGTTCTCCACAAAAGAAGAAGAAGAAAGGAAAAGGAGAGATGACATTGACTTTTTGTGCGTTGGGAGTTCTGCTACTTCTGAGACTCGGGAAACAGATGGTCCAAATCCCAGCTACAGTTATTGGTGCTTTTCTACGTTAAAAGGGTGCTGGAAATGATTCTTCCATAGTCATTGTTATGAAGGCTGTCCTCTGTACATACTGTTAGGTCACCTCCCTGCTTGCCAATTATACTGCCCTCTGTTGTCCTGCTGACTATGTCACTTCTTGAGTGTGACTTTAGCAGCAGAACTGACAATGCCCTTGATCCTGAAGTCATCTGTTAATCTTGGCATACAGCCAAAGGGCCAAAGGTCAAGGGAGACCCCATCCACCTTCAAAAGCAGTCTGTTTGGTGTTTTGAGAAGAAGCCATGAGACTGATTCTTGACTTTACACCTAACTACAAGCTGCCATCCTTTTTCTACCTAGTGCTACACAGTGATTGCACAGGGTACCTCAAACTTATATCAAGTAGAGCATGTAATCACATATGACTATAATTAATTACAAAATTAAGTGCATTTCATGTTTAACTCCCCCTGAAAAATCATTCCATAATCTATGTTATGAATGATGCCTAGCAAAGAGAAAATAGGTATGAATACTTGTAGACCACATTTAATAGTCACATGACAACAACGCACACAGATATGTGTGCATGTATCGATTATGAAGCCAGTTACTAATATAACATTAAATTTCTAATTTTGCACTCATATTTAAGGAATGGTTTTCAAGGTCATGTTGATTTTGCCATCTGATTGCTTTATGGCCTTGTCAATTTAGACATATAGTGCTACTTAAAATATCACTCTAGTTACAATGAAAATAATTCCTTTCCTATAATTAGTAGTCTTATTTTTTATCTCTTTCTATCCCCTCCTTCTTTCTTGCCTTTCATTTTTAATCCCTCAGTGTTTATTGAGGGTTTCTTTTAATGTAACAGTGATCATCTAAGTCACTTAAGGAAACTAAAATACAGCAGAAAACAATATTCTGGAATAATAAGTAGACATACAGAAAATATCTGATCAGGCAAATATATTGAACTATTAATTGTAAAATCTAGGTACTAAGTAGAATTGTTCAGTCTTAAAGTCTTTCAATTTCTGTATGTTTAAAATTTTCACAATAATTGGGCTTAGAGAGATGGATTAGCAGTTAAGAGCACTGACTATTCTTTCAGAGGACCCAGGTCAGAGTCTCAGCACCCACATGCAACTTAACAACTTTTTGCAGCTCTAGTTTCAGGAGATCTGATGCCCTCTTCTAGCCTCTGTGAACTTTGTATGACACAGGGGTGTTGGGAACTACTATTAGTATGGGCACAGCCATTGCTGCATTAGGCCTTGGCAGCTTGCCTTGACTTAAGCATTGGAGAAAGAATGCTTCCACCCTGGGACTTTCCCTGCTCTCTGCTTCTGTGGTCTGAGTTGACAGGCTGTGCTTCCCTGATTAATTGGCAGTCTTGGAAACATAACCAAAGAGTTCTGTTTCAGTTTATGGGCACCGGAGTTTCTCAGCACTGAGAGCTTGGTTTCTATGTAGAAATAATGAATTATAGTAGTTGCTAAGAATAATGACAAACAGTACACCTTATATCTAAGATATTATAAATATTATGCAGCTGAATCTTGGATACTGTTTACGCAGCTGAATCTTGGATACTGTCAATGTTGGGTGAGTTTTGGTTGGTGAAGTAATGTATTTTTGGTGGTATCATAATGTATCCTTGGTTATTCCTTGGTTACTTACTGTTTAGTGACGTATCCTTAGTTATTCCTTGGTTACTCCAGATCTGATTCCTATATAAGCTTGGCTTGGTTCACAATAAACATTCACTGGCACATAGACCTCTGAATCTCCTGTGTCTTGATTTCTATCTGTTGGGGTCCCCAAGCCCTTCAGGCTTGAACTGCGGTCACTGTACTGTGACACGGGGATACTTACATACATGCAGGAAAAAGACATATACATAAAAAATTTAATTTATTCTAAATTTTTTTACAATAAAATTTTAGATAGAATATAACATGAAAAATCTGTGAAACATAATTATTATTGTTAGAGGTATTCAAAATGCTACAGTCCTTACATCATCCAAGGGGGCAAAAGCTGGGAGTTCTGGGTTTCTAAATGATGTTCACAATGAGCCAAGATGTTTATCTCACACTCTTTGTGTGAGAGCCCTGTGCTTTGTGGAGATGGACTTTGTCTCCCAGTTCTGAGCTCTGGTTCATCAAACATGGGTCTGATCATCTCAGCCAGCATTCTTCTAGCTAGGTTAGCAACAACACCAAAATGTTGACATGACTCAGTTTATAAGACAAAGCAGTAAAATTGGGTGTGTTTTGGAGATTTAGTGTAACATTCTTCCTTACTGTTTTGGAAAGTGACACAGGAGCCATTTCTATCTCTTTTCTGCATAGTATAAGAGTTTTGCTTACCAACTAGGACTACAATATTTGTTGAGATAGAAATAATACCTAATTTGCTGTGGCAACTTAGTCTTTGATGATCTGTAGAGTAAAAAATAATAAACAAATTAAATAAATAGTAAGAGTCTCATTATATGTCATGTCTTAAGGTACAAATGTCTAGGCATTTTTGTACTTTTTTAAAAAAAATTAATCTTTTTAAAGACATTTTATTATTTTTCATTTTTATGTGTATGTGTGTATTGTCTGCATGTAAGTAAGCGCACCCACATTCTGCAATACCCTCGGAGGACAGAAGAGGATGTCAGACCTTCTGGAACTGGAGTTATGGACAGTTGTTAGCTCCATGCGGGTGCTGGGATTCAAACCCCAATCTTCTGCAAGAATAGCCAGTGTTCTTAACCGCTGAGCCATCTCTCCAGCCCCCCGTTTTGTACTTTTAACTATTTTACCAGTTTTAAATTGATATACTTAATGCAAAAGGAGTGAAATTTCCACATACCCTATAGCAATTTCTCTTCTTACTGCCTTGCTTTAGTATGACACATCAATAAATGATATTGATATTTTATTATTAACTAAAGACTTATCTTTTATTACTCATTAAAATTTTTTCTTCGTGGCAGGATCCTATGCATGATAACACATTACGTGTCTCTTTGGGCAGCGTTGGCTTGATTATAAATACTCAAGTATTTGAGTATTCATCAGGTGTTTTGTTATTGTTGACTTATTTATTTTATTTTTTGAGAATTTCATGCATGAGTGCTACATTTACATTATTTCTACACCTCTCTTCCCCGCCTCCAACACAACTCCCTCTCAGATTTGTGACATTTTCTTCTATAATTATTACTGTAATCTACTGAGTCCTTTAGTGACACATTTATGTATGTGTATTTAGGATTGATCACAATGGATTGAACAACCTATCAAGGGGCTTATCACTGGAGAAGACTGATTCTGCATTATCATTGGTAAAATAGATCAAAAAAGTGTTGCTATGCTTGAGAAGGAATTTCACTTCATTAATCAATAGAAATCCCAATTTATCTTTCTTTTCCATTAGTCCATCTTGTAGATATAGGATCAGGATCTTTTGATTTATAAATGGTGGCAACAGAATACTACTTGGAGATGTCTCTGTAGCCTGCAAAGTCTCCCGGAGCAAAAACAGCAAGACAAACATAGGTCAAATGTCTTTCATGGCCTTTTTCTTAATTACTTTCTAATGCTGTGATAAAAACACTGATCAAAACCAATTTGGGGAGAAGGTGATTTATTTCACCTTACAGCTTATACTTCATCATCAAAGCAAGCCAAGGTAAGAGCTCAGGGCTGGAACCTGGCGCACAGCCCATGAAGGTATACTGCTTACTTGCTCACTTTCTGGCCTTTGCTCAGCCTGCTTTCTTGTACAACATAAGACTACCTACCAAGGGGTGGCATTACCTACAGTGGTCTGTGCAATCCCACATCACCAACAATCAAGAAAATGCCCCACAGACATGGCTGTAGGCCAATCCAATGGAGGAATTTCTCAATTGAGGTTTCCTCTTTCCAGGTGTGTCTAGGTGACACTGAAGCCACCCAGTACAATTGACCCCCTGTCAACTTGACACACAAACATATCACTTTAAACCACAACCTTTCTATTTTTTTATTCACTATCTCATGTTAGTATTAATATTAGGACATAAAATAATTTTAAAAATTCAATATTCCTTAAAAATTCAAACACTTTAAATGTTCAAAGTCTTCTTAGGAAAATCTCTTAGCTGTGGGCTACTATAAAATCTAAAACAAGTTGAATACTGTCTTATTTCAAAAGGGAAAATTCAGATACATGTAAGCAATACCAAAGTCCAGCAAAATAGGTCAAGGCTGGACATTTGGGATTCACTCATGATATTGTGGGCTCCAAAGGACTTAGACAGCTTCATTTTTCTGGCTCTGTCATCTACAGCACACACAGCCTGTCATACAAACTCAGGCCAGATCCACTCTAAATTTGCTGATGCTCTTGGTATCTCCAATGTTGTTGGTGTCTCCGTTGGAGTCTCTGAGGCGACATCTTCACCAAGGGCTTCTTCTGGCCTCACATGACAAGCCTCAGATCTGCTCCATGACTCCTTCATACCTTCAAACCAGCACTACATAGGAGACTCTTACACATTACTCAGTCCTGTTTCCAGCTTGAGATCGAGTTTGGGTACTCTCTGGACCATAGCTTCTGTGTGCTGACTCTGAGAAAATACTTCCCAGAAGATTTTGCCTCAGTGATGCTGGTCTCATGTTACTTTACTCATAGCTGATTATTTACCCCCAGCTGACCAGCATCAGTTGTCCCATTAAACACAAAAGGTTTCACTTCCAAAAATTCTTAATTCAACACAAACAGCCCTGAAGGGCCTTTGCTTCCTTTTGAAGCTTCACAAGCCAGGCCTTCATCATCTACACATCTTTCAGCATTATTTTTCAGTCTCCTACAGAAGAGCACACTGAGTGCTCCAAGCACTTTTCCATTCCAAACTCCAAAAACTTCCACAATCTTCCCAAAACACATATTTTCAGGTATATCACAGTAATACCCCACAATCTGGGTACCAGCTTCTGTTTTAGTTACTTTCTATTGCTGTGATAAAACAGTGACAAAAACCAACTTGGGGAGGAGGAGGTTTATTTTCTTACAGTTCATCATCAAAGGGAACCAAGGTAGTCACTCAGGGAAGAAGCCTACAGCACAGACCATGGAGGAAGGCTGCTTACTGGCTTGCAATTCTGGCCTGTGCTCAGCCTGCTTTCATATACAACAAGACCACCTACCCAGAGGTGCTCCACAGACATGACCACAGGCCGATGCAATGGAAGAAGTTCCTCAGTTGAGGCTCCCTTTACCCAGGTGTATCAAGTTGACAACTGAAGCTACCCAACACAGTCTTCAAATTGCTTTATAGTCCTTGTCCTCTTTTACCCAAATTATCCTTATCTCCCAGCCTCTGCACTCTGAACTCTTCCTGTTCCTATGCTCTCTTACATGGCTCATTTTCTAAAACAAAAAGAAAATCAATACCAGATTTTACTCCATATCTCAGTCACGTCATCTATTTACAGTAGATTTCTATTGCTATCAAACAAATCATCACATTCTTGATGGTTACAAACGGCATACATTTATTACACGACAGTTCTGTAAATCAGACCACTGGGTGTTCCTTGATTTAGCTAGTTTCTTTGCTCCAGGTTTCAGTAGGCCAACCTTACATGCAAGCAGCCCTTGGCTACTTTCCTGATTCCCTAGAGGCAAACCAATATCCAAACTTATTCGTGTTGTTGACCAAATTTAGTTCTCTGCAGTGGTGCTCTGAGGCCCTCATTTCCTTGTTGGTGTTTGACCAGAGGGTGGTTTTTAACTTCTGGCAGTTGAAGTGACTTTCCTTGTCTCAGGTCCTCTTCCTTCATCTCCAGTACTGAATCTCTGTGACCTTCCCAATAGCATCATTTAACTCAGTTTTACCACATCCCTCTGGCTCACATTTCTACCTTCCTGTGAACTTTTAAGGACTCATGTGATTTCAGTGAGTCCACCAGAATAATCTTTGATTAACATCAATTGATCAGTATTTAAAATTCTATCTGCAAATTGTCTCGCTAAAATAATTTGATAAGCATTTGACAAAAAATTCTGGGAATAGAAATGGGAGAGGGAATCTTGAGACTTTTGCTTACCACATTCTTTCACCCTTTAAAATCTGATCTACATTCTACTCTGCCAACCAGAGAAAACAGCTTAAATTTTACTTAAAATTAGTGGTGATTATAGCTCAATAAGGTCATTTTTTTCTGATAAGCAATGTTAATGTGATTATATGTGTGTTACATATGTTTTTGTGGTACACTTTCTTATGTTAACACCAAATCTGAATTTAATGCATCATTTTAGTTGTTTAAGTAATGAGCAGTATGAATGAGGGAATAAATTCCTCAGGCTCTTTAAAAACATCCTGTAAGCCATTTTTCATTTGCAGGGGAGCAATTGGAAGACAAAAAGTTTATGATAAATTCTGTACTCCACTTTTAGAGTTTTTTCCCATGTTCAAAGAGTTCCCCACCTTATAAATATCATACTCCATCATAAGATCTGAAAGGGCTAGATGCTCACCTCCTAAGTGTCAGTGACTTGGACATGTCACCTATTCAGCCTTCAAACTGCATCAAGCAAGTGCTTATAGTAGTGAGTAAGAAGAATGAATCTCTTTCTCCTTAAAGCAACAGAAGAGGAGCAGTATCTGGAAATCATATAACCAAGCAATAAAACTACAAGTCTTACCAATTACCAATGCCATCATTCAGTTTGTACATAGTTTCTAGCTGTATAATTTTGAGATTATTTTCCAGCACATTCACAAGTCCTCGAATTCCCCAAACTTTTAAAATAAACTTATGGTCTACTAATCAGCCACAGTGTACTTTGGTTGCTCTTATGCAAGAACACTGACTAGAAATGACAGTATCTAACACGACAATGGAGATTTCCAAGGAGCCAACGATGAAATGCAAAGACCCAGTGTTCTTCCAGGCAGAATCTGAAAGTGGCACACAGCCTGGACCACACAGATTTCTGCCGCTCATCCTGGAAGGCTCAACTGGAAAATTTCTACTTCAGTTTTGGAAATTGCCAATTACGTCCTACTTTGCTTTTTTTTTTTTTTAATATCAGCTCACTTTTTTTCCTGATCGCATGACTAAGTGTTCACTGAGTTATAAGCAAAATTAAAAATTGTCAATTTTGAGACATTTGCATAGAAATTAGTGTAATAATTTTAAATTGCATTCTGGCCAAAAAACATTCATAGTCACAGTAATTCAGGTAGAAAACCATGCATATTTTTCATTTAATGAAATATGAAGTCTCTCATTTAGAACATTAAACTCTGTGTGCTCTGATGCAAGCCTTGAAAGTAATTTCAAATAGCAAACAGAAACAATGAAAAGCCCAAGTATAAATTCTAGACCTAGCTTGCTCATTTAACTCATGATGCCTAGGTTTTTTTAATACTTTCTAAATTTTTTGTTGCCTCAAATTACATGACTCTAGGAAAGCCCAGGTGTTTCAATATGACAACTTCTTTAACAAGGGTAAAGTGGGAAATAGATATCTCTTAGAAATAAACTACAATAAATGCTAAATGGTTAAAGAAAAAAACAACAGCAATATTGTTTATTTATATGGCATAATTATATGTGTATTTTTATATTTAGTGATTGGATGGAATGGTATCTTATTTATCTTCTGCTGCTATAATAAAATACTTGAGCATGTTGGAATGGACAATCTATAAATAACAGATGTTTATTTCTCACTGGTGACTGGAAATTCTAGGGTCAAAGCACCAGTACATTTGGCATCTAGTGAAGATCAAGTCTCTGCTTCCAAGATAGAATCACGAAGCAGAGAAACAAAAAACATCAAAGCCGGTTCCTCCAGCCCTTTTCTGAGGCATTGATCCTGCCATGAAAGAGATACAATCACATCTGCACAGTCCTTGTCCTTCAACACTACAGTGGTATGAAGTTCCAACAAACAGTTAGGAAGGGATGCACTGCAAACACATCAACCAGTAGCCAACAGGATTACCCAGGTCATCTCTCTGTACTTTCTACCCCATCTTGGAACAAACCATTATTTGAATCCAGATGATGCTGACAGGTTTAACAAAAGATTCTCCTGACATGTACCTGGTTCATTATTAGATTCATTTTTAAAGGTCATACTAATACTAAAAAATTCTTTTAAAATATGGCATGTTTGCAAATTATTATACTCTGACCTTTTCAAAAGAAACTTTTGAAGATATGCTGCTTATTTGTGTCAATTTTAAAATCATGGAACATATATATTTCAAAAGTTCCACTGTACTGTGATCCTAGCTTTAACAAGTCTGTATTGTCAGGTATTATACATGGCTATTCAACAACAGATCCATTTAACTTTAACTTTCTTTAAAGAATAAATAAACATACATATCTTTATGAACATTAAATATATACACATACTAGAATGTGTGCACAGCATTCACAACCTTCCTCATTGGTGGTATCTTTCATGAGAAATATATTGAAGGAATACCATACATGATGATCCTGTGTAAAAGGCTAGGTAGAGGGAGTATAAAATCCTAATTCATTTCGCTGATTGGCCATATACAAGTGCCTAGATTAAGTCACTGATCCATGGTCCTAAGTCTACTGATTAATTATGAGATAAACAGGAGGAAAAGCTGCTTTCTTAACTAAGGCTCTGAGTACCCTGCTTCCTGTCCTGGGGCATAATTATTTTTCTACCTTTTCTGCCTGCCCCCTCTCTGCCCACCCCTACTTCTTACCCTCTCTATATAAGCTAAAGTCTCTACCTTTCCTCCAAATTTCTCTTTCTATTTCTTCAAGGCATCTAGAAACTGTTTCAATTGTTTGCTATAAATAAATTTAAATTTCACAAGTCCTGATCTATATACTATATTACTTAAAGGTGATTTTGATACTCTTGACAATATCAGACATTCATGGAAAGTCTGCTTGGGTGAAGGACTTGAAAAAATATTAAGTGATTATCTGAATCCGCTCTAACTATCGCTCTCCTTTTTCAATAATAGTAAAAGTGATGAAAAATAATTTTTCCTAAGCAATATCATTCCACTTTAAGAAAAAAAAGTCATCAGATTTAAAGCTTTGCAGTATCAGATATGTATCCCTTTATAACAAGAAAATGAGAAACTAAACAGAAATATTTATAAAATCAACTTTGCCACAAAGACTAAATAGGAAAATTTTAAAACTGATTCTGTTTGCATTCCCCAACCTTCCACAATTCAGCTTATGCACCTTTACTCTTTAAATTTTATTTGACAGAAGTGAGAAGTTAAGTAAGTAAAAGCAGCTTTAGGAAGATCTACAACCAGCATTATTGTATTAAGGTTGCAGACAACCGACTCCAGCTCCTGAGCTTGCCTTCAGATTTAATTCTAGATGTCCTTTCTCTCTTGCACATGTGAATAAATAGGAAAATGATTTCCGTTAGCTAGATCTCTGCTTTAAGCAGAAATGTAATCATCATGGTTCCTAAGTGTTGTGTGTACACTCTCTAACTCAATTTTCTCAGCATTATTTAGACACGCTCACTGCTTAAACCTGATAGGAAGCCTTCCCGCCCATACCAATTAACCTAACCCTGCAATTTAGTTTTACCCAGTTGTCCTTGAATCCTCACTTGTTCGCTTCTGTACTTCGTAGCTGAATTGGTTTGAAGTCTTTCCCAGAAAATGTTTGTAATCTGAAAATTGTCTTTAATCTTTTTGGTCCAATTTTTCTTGCCCTTTAATTTTCCAGTGGACTCCAATGAATTTCCAAACTTCCCCCATACATGGAATATTATTTTTAAGTACAGTTTTCTTTTATTCTCTTCCTTCTATTTTCCCGGGGTTTCTAGGGCTTTCTCTTAGTGGAGTATGAGGGAACAAACTGACAAAAACATTTCCTCTCTGCCAAGTTAATGTCTCTCTAGAGGTTAAGACTTGAAAAACAAGTCAAGAGAGGTGGAGCCAACCATATTTACAATGCCAAATTCTGTGGATATTGGATTGAGTTTCTATAAAGAAATGAAGTCTAAAGAAATATAAAAGATGACTGAAATATGAAATTAACCACACAGCACCCCATTTTTACTTGGGATCATAAAAGCTCTAGAGGAGATAAGTATGCTCTCTGAAAAGCTTTTATTAAAACCATTACTGTTGTGGTCTTTAACACACATCATTAAGCTTGAAATTACAATGTAGACTTAGGAGCTTAATTGTTTTACTTGGATATATAAGAATGTTGGTAAATACCCAAGTCACTTTTTGTGTGTTCAATGTTTTCTCATATTTCTCCAGATGATTATGTTTGTAAATATGATGTTTTCCTTTTAAGGCAAGGTCTTGCTATGTGACTTAGACTGTCCTCAAACTCTCAATCTTCCTGTCTAAGCTTTTCAAATCCATTTTGAGAAGGACACCAGACTTGTGTTACCATGCCTGCCTTTTCTGAGTAGGAGTTTGTTAAAATTCTGCAATTATTGAACAAACTGAGCCTTTCAATAATATGTTGCAACCAACTTAACTTTGGATCTAATATCGTCAAAAGATAAGCCAATAGGAAAAAAAAATTAAATGTGGCCATATATTTAATTTCTCTTCAGTGTCCTAATGTCTTTAAATAGTGTCTCAGCAGAGTTATACAAGGCAAAGAAACATGTAATCAAACTAAATAATGTTTCTAGAACTCTTCTATTACTCCAAATAAGCTTTTTCTTGGTTGTTTTGCCTTGTAATGCATAGAACAAAGAATCTAACAGTAATAACATTTGCTGAACACTGCTTTTCTGGCATCCCAGTTTGTCTTCAAAATAAACTCATCAGTTCTAGATTTGCATCACTTCCATTTTACGAAGGAAATCACCAAGGCTTAGGCAGAAGTATTACTTTTTGAGAGCTGCACAACTAGAAGCTGATAAAGGCAAAATTTGATCGTAAGTCTTTGTGTCTAGATCAGTTCCTTAAGCAAATATCATTTCTGTGAGAAGCCAAAAGTTTCTATCACAGGTGTCACTCATGCCAACCAAAACTTACTCTGAGATTAACTCTATACCAGGTAGGAATCACTATATTTGTGGTGTTTGCCCTTGGCAGTAAAAGGGACATCATTCCCATGAGGGTAAAATTTTTTCATCTATGTAACATAGGTTTTCTTTTCTGTCTAAAGAGAGAGAGACGAGTTGGGGTTCCTAAAAGGATATGAGCTAAATAGCAATCCATGTAGAACATTAAGTAAACATGTAATTATTATACTTTCTATGTGTAAAAACTCTAATTATAATAGTGATATGGTCCTTTTGTGCAATTATATGATAAACCACAATAAAACATATTCTAGATATATATTATTATGAAGTGATTTTCATGACTTATTTTAATATGTGTGTGTATGTGTGCTTGTTCATGGTGGACATAGAGAAAAAGAAAAATTTTCAAAACAATCTAGTCTCAAATAATTATTTTAAGAATTCCAAATTATACATGTCTTCAAGGTATAGGACATTTTTAATCTTTTATTCAAAGAACCCCATGTATCCTTGAATTCTTGTGTAAATTGAGTTTTCTTTAATATGTGCATGTTTTACTACTTTAAAGGCATGCAGTCAAAATTGCATATTCTGAAATTGATGTTCTTGTGTTTTATACACCACTGTGAAATATGTCAGAAGAAGCTGAAATACATAGCTATTCACTTTGCTGCATACAGTGCTAAGAAGTGAGAACCTTCAAATCATATTTACATATATTAATGTATATGATTTCAGACTTCTGTTTAAAGAAAATACGTAAACATTTTTCTCAGAATAAACATTTCACTGAAAAATATTTTTTCTTGTTCATATTTTAATATATTTACAATAAAATATTTAAACATAATGTATATGTGTTTGGCTTATAGGTCACAAAATTAGAGTCTACCTGCCTTGCTTGTGTGTCAGTCCACAGAAAAGTGATTCCTGCCTCAGTCTTCCAAGTCAGTGCTAGGATTGAATTACAGGAATGTATACTAACTTCCTCTGTCTGGCTTTCTAAGAGGTACTTCATATGTTGCTAATATCCATGCAGGGAATATTTTAATACCAGGTTTTCTCATACAAACAAAAAAAAACAAAAACAAAAACAAAACAAAACCTTAAGAACTTTGGTTGTACTATGCCCCCAACTAAACAGATTTACAGAGAAACAAAGAATTGCAGAATATGAGCCAGTCTTTAAATTGTATGAGACTACAGACCGGATTTCAACAAGTCACTCTCCTAAATAGCATGAACTAGTTGGACAAGATAATTATGGAGGTCTTCTGGTTTGACATAAGCTAAGGTATTAAAAGTCTATGCACTAAATGTTGAGAATTGCCATCCTCCATTTTACGTAAATGGAAGTAATATCCTCCAAGGGTGATACTAAATAGTAGGCAAGTGGGAGGGAATAGTGACGTTTGCAACTATCTAAGGACAGTATTTTTAGAGACTACGAAACTCAAGAATCCTTTGTAAATACAGTTCTAGTCTGTACCTGAAATATGCCAATTGAATGGGTTTGGGACATGAACTAAAGTACCTGCATCGCTAACAAAATTCCATGTAATGCTGATATTATTGACATATTCATTGTATTTTGAAGATCTCAGATGAACCCAAAGAAGCTTAGCTATTCAAAGCACATCTAATTTATACTTATAGAAAACATAACTTGAAATATAATAGAAGGCCTAAATGTAAAGACCATATAAAAAAAGAATGAAATCATTAACACTATCAAAATAACTATAAGCCTTAGAAGGAAATTAAAGACTCAATCTTAATAACCAAGAATTGTACAAGAATTAATTATATGCAATAATAAAAATTCAGGAGCAACAGTAACAATAACAGTAACGAAAACAAATAAAATTAATTAAAAAAAATCTTGTTTCAAACGTTTTAAACATGGGGCTCAAGATATAACTCAAAGGTTAAGAGCATTTAGTGTTTGTGGAGCGTCAGAGTAAGGTTCCCAGCACCCAAGTCTGTTGGCTCACAGTTGCCTTTTAACACTGTAATTCCAGCTCCAGGAGATCTTCTACCCTCTTATGGCTCCTGCAGACACTGCACTCATATGCACATCCACACACAGACACATAATTAAAAAACAGAAAAAATTAGAAATGTGGGCTGGAGAGATGGCTCAGGGGTTAAGGGCACTGACTGCTCTTGCAGAGGACCAGGGTTCAATTCCCAGCACCCACATGGCAGCTACAAACCATCCTTAACTCCAGTTCCAGGGGAATCCAAAGCCCTCTTCTGACCTCCGTGGCATTGCACAACACAGGTACACTCACATACATGCAGGCACTACACTCATACACATTTAAAAAATGATAAATAAAATATTTTAAAAACAGAAATGTGAGGCTGGAAAAGTAGCTCAGGAGTTAAAAACACTGGCTGCCCTTCCAGAGGACCTGAGTTCAACTCCTAACATCCACATGGCAACTAACAACCATCCATAACTCCAGTTCCAGGGAATCCTATTTCCTTTTCCAGCCTCTGTGGGGTTTGCATGACAAGGGTGCACTTATATACATGTAGGTAAAACACTCATACACATCATAATAAAAAATAAATGAATAAATGAATAATTAAAAAGTAGAAATGATTTTTTTAATTAGCCCTGATAAGACTATAACAAAAGCCATTTTGCCAATTACAATTAACCTGCAATGAGTGAATTGTATATGGACTGTATTTCAAAAAAGGTGCCCTAAAAAGCCCTATATAATGTTTATTTAGCAACCACTGCACACTAAGCTCTGCCTTTATTTGGACATTCAAAGTATCAGAGTAGAAGCAATAACCTCAGAATTTTTTTTCTTATCTTCACTTTTCCCAATTACTAGATTTGATATTGTCTAAGCATTTCCACACATTCTCTGCTTCCACCTCCGAAGATGAACTCTTACCTTAATGTGATCAGTAGTTTCGTACTCTATCCCCTTCCTCAGATTATAACCTCTGATGACCATGAATCCTTCTCTATTATGCATTCACCAACACATCACAGTCCTTTGTAAGTGAAGACATTGAATGACAGGTAATACATTTTCTAGGATTAGGTAATGAAGGGTCATGGTCTTTGGGGACTACATACTTCTTTGTTTATAATCTCATAATTGTCTGGTGGTATGAGGGGAAGAAAAAGTCAAGGACTTCCTCTACTATTCAGAGTCATTGTAATGGTGGAGAAAAAGTGACTTTCATTACCATCAAAGACTTGACTGGAGTAGTATACAAAGGAACATCCCATTACAATGAGAAGACATTAACATCCTGATCACATTTGTAACTTAGTGTATACACACGGCAAACTTGCTTCATCCAGATAAAGTCAGCTTCTTAATAATGGAATGTTTTCTTCTCAGAGTGGTTATGAAGAACAAATGAGATAACATAAGTGTTGACTCCATAAAAATGTGAAATTGTGCAAGCATTTCTGCTAATAATATGGCATAGTCATAAGAAACTAAAGCCATGGCAACCAAGGAAAGAATTGTTCAGAGCAGAGTCTGTTAACCATGCAGCATGCATACCTTGTATCTTCTTGCTTACAAAATTCCAGTTTTATTTAATGGACCATGTCCCAAGTCCTGGACAATGAATCATATAAATCATATATTCAATTTATGTTAAACAGGTAATCGAATTCTTACTAATGGAAAAGAAGGTAATTCTATGGAGTGTGGCCAGTAAAGATTTTCATCCTTGAAAAACATGCAATGATAAACCTTTTATGTACATCTATCTCACTCCCTGTGTGAGAGTGTGTCCTAGAAGGGCCTGTGATAGAGAAATGCTGTTTTCATCTTCCAGCCATGCAGGTAGGAACAAGAAAATAGACATGGTGAATCAGTATCTTCCACTGAGCCAATCTTGCTGTCACCTCCCAAAAGACTTCCCATCACAAGAGGTAAATAAGTACCTTTCATACTGAAGCCACTTCTGGTGGGGCTTCGTGGGAGAAGTGTTTAAGAACATTCTCACTCATACTCGGCTCTTCCAGAGTCTGCCATGACATCGTGATATGAGAAAGGCTGGGGATGTATCAAATTGCTCTCTGCCATGTAAAGGGATGTCAGTAGACTGTCCCCGTGTGTCACATGGCTTTACAGAAGTAACAATAGGCAATTGAATTTTTGAAAATTGGAAAACTTGCTCTTGAAATTAGGCAGATTAATTAAAACGATAAAAGGTACTTGCCATGCTCATTGTGATCAAAGAAGAGAAGACAAAGCTTAGGGAGTAAAGGGATGAGTTTTACAAGTTTCAAGGATTTGTGCTCTCTCATAGATTCCTATGAGGTCCTGATATATTCTCACAGGGTGCAATATGGAGTTCAAGATTAATTATGCAATGTTTCTCTCTGGCTTTTACTGTTGTGAAATCCCAGTAAATACCTAACTCTTAGCAGAGAAAATATGTTAATGAAGTGTGAGGCCCATGAACACATGAGCAGGACACAAACCTAAAATTGTTCACAACAATTATTCCATTATCTCATGAGGACAAATGAATTATGTCTACCTAACAAAGTGTGAGTAATTTATTGAAAATGTACTACTGCTAATTCTCAGTTAAATAAGCCACCTTGTGAGCATCAAGACAAGAGTTGCTCCATAACTGCCTCTATGAAGAATGAGCATGGTATCTCCTCCAATCAGTTTATTCGATTTCCCTTCAGAGGACTTAAGGCCATCTTGGCCTTGGTAGGATAAAGATGGACAATAATGACGATCATTATTTCTAAAAGTCTTGTGTGTAAGCCTGTTGCTCTCACTGCCCATTGCCTTATTCATGCTTTAATTTTAAATTCTGGGCAAAGTGTTAGATACATAGTGCCCCAATAAGATTTGGAAGAATATATATTGGAGTGGAGGAGGGGATGAAGAAATCGGTGATTCCCCAAATTTTGCCACTGTTTCTCTTTATTTACTTTTGTAGATCATAGACACTGTGTTTTTGCAAAACTATCTTTCAAACATGTGTGTTACATTTTTAAAACATGAAGATACATGCAATGGCTAGTTTTAATTGCCAACCTGACATTGTGGAATCACCTGGGAAAAGAGTGTCAATAATTTGTACAAATTAGGTTGGCCTGTGGACATGTCTGTGAGGGATTGTCTTGATTATGTTGATTGATGTGGGAAGACCCTGCGAAAAACTGGGTGACACCATTCCCTGGATTTGGGACCTGCAGTGTGAAAAAGAGGAGAAAGTGTTCTGAACAGCAAGAATTTGTGTGTTCTCTCTGCTCTGGATTATGGATATGATGTGACCAGCTGTCTTAAGTTCCTGTGGTTATGACTTTGCCTTCATGTTGGACTGTACCCTATAATTTTGAGCTAAAATAAACCCTTTATCCCCTGAGTTGCTTCTGCCATGGTATTTTGTCACAGCAACAGAAACCAAACTAATACAATGCAGTTTAGTAAACTGAAATTCACAATTTTTTTGTTTAGTATGGTGTGCAGATACAAAGCAAGAGAAGTTAATACAGGGCCTTCACTAAGATTTGTGACAAAAAAAAAATGCTCAAAGACCCTTACTTCTTGACAATTCACTGTGTGTTCAGATAATCTAGGTTGAGTGTCACTAGTTTATTGTAGCCTATCAGGGAGAATATACTTTGAAGAAAAATAAGTGCTTCTCTTATATTTGTAAGATTAGCTGTTTTACCTAAATCCACAGTTTCAAATTGGACTCCAATGAAACACTAGAAAGGATCTCATCTGCCTAGATATACAGGAAAAGCTCATGCATTCCTGAGATATGAACTATATACAGCCAGATAGCCCTTGAGTCTCAACCTCCTATGTCCAGAGGAAAGAAATGGTATAAATCATCTTGTATGTGACACCCCAGACCAACCCTATTGTGCTTTATGAAAGTTTTGCTTGTTCCCTGCTCTTGACTCCCTAGTTATGATAACCACAAGACAGTTTCCTAAACTACCGTGTTCATTAAAATGATATCTTATCATAATAATTCATGCATTCCATCCATTTTGAAGTAATCTCTCCCTCCCTGAATTCCTGTGCCATGTAATCTGTCACACAGCATTTGATGTTCATGGAATTTCCTATATTATCTCTCTGTCTCTCCTATTTTATACCATGACAACAAATGCAGCATTGTAGTCTACCTTACATGATCACTGTTATTTTCAATATTAATTACTATAACTTTTAAGCACTAGAAACTATTTTGAGGTTTTGTAAATATGCATGTGGGCAGGGGTATATATAACTCAGAGTATCACCTGAGAGTGATGTTTTTCTTCTAATCTCAGCCAAAGTATACACAAAGGCACAAAGAAGGTATTGGTCTGAGTATGCGTCCTTGACTAAACAGTAGCTGTGTTTACTATTGAGTAGTTGAGTATCAATTACAGCATTTATATGTAGACTTCCCTTTTATTTACTCTTTTAGATCATAGACCTTGAGCTTTTATAAAAGCAAGTATCGTTGGAAGGCTAAGAAAAGACAGAAGGAAATAGTTCAGGTGCCTCATTAACCAAAGAATAAAGAAATTTCCTTTACTGAGAACCATGGATTACAGTAGAAGGAAAATTTGCCCTAGAGAAAGGAAGAGCCATCATCTAAAGACAACATATGGCATCAACAACACATTACTTATAAGTCAGTAAACTGAGGATGACCAAGTTTTTGAATTATTATACAATTCTTCCCACTTACTGTGAATTCAAATACTTGCCCGTTTGATATAAGGATTTCTTTAGAAACTTTTATATGTCTGTATATCTTATGAGCTTACCTCAAAAACCTAGAGTGATATCCAATTCATTTTAGGAATATGAACTGGAGGGTACAATAATTACCCTACTGATTGGCTATGAAATGACTTTTATCATCTTACTGCTCTGAAAACATACTTGTTAAGAAAGTTTTTCAGGTTTGTCTATTGCTGAGTTTGTGACATTGTTAATCATGAAGGAATTGATTGTTTTTGTCACCTAATTAGTGAAACAAACCTCCACTTAGCACCCTGTGCTGAGAACGTGTCAGCACTTCATTACATAGCTATTGGAAACTGTGATCTGGTTGCTATGGTGACAACAGCTTCCATAGGGAGTTTAGCTGACATATCTAGATCAGACAGAATACGATTAAAAGAGAAAATTTAACTTAAAGCATTTTGAGATTCAAAACACTACAAAATTACATCTTTGCAACAGCCAATTTTAAATGAAATGATTACATGAGTTTCCATGGAAGTAAACTCTTTTCTTGTACCTCATTATCCTCTGACCTACGTTTTTTTGTTTTTTGTTTTGTTTTGTTGTTTTACTTTGAAGACAAAAATCTTTGTAGAAGCGCTTTGGAACATAACACTCATTGTTTTAAGACTTTATTGATTAGAGAAATGCAGATATAAATCATGTTGGAAGTCACAGTGAAGCCAAAACACAGAATGTAAAAGACACACTGCTTTAAAACAACAAATATATCAAAACCAGAGACCATTCTATGCTGAGAGGATTCTGTGACAACAATTGGCAGGGAAGCACCTTTAAAAGAGAATATACTGAAAATCGTAGATTTGTTTGGCTATACACCACACTGTTCTCTGACACCTATGTTCTTTCTCTCCATTTATTTGTGACATCTGATTTGTACTGTTTCACCTACATATAACTGAGCTCTTGAATCAGCAATAAAATACAAAATTGTAATCAGTAAACAATTACTGGGCCTGCATGCAAAACCTAAACAAAAAAAACTCACATCACATACTTCAAAATCTATGGCTGACCTCAAAATACGTAGTCTTATTTGGATAAAATTTTTCAACACCTAAACAAAGAATAATCCTCCATGGGTTGGAGCAATTAAAGCAATCAACTTCTGTCAAAGCTAACCTGCTACTGGTGATGGAGCTGCAGGAGCCATGAGAATGAGAGATACAGGGGGAAGGATGTGGCATGTGATGGACAAGTAGACAAAGAGCAAAGTGCCATGGAGAAGACACTGGTGACTGATGGAGCCAAATGCTCAGAACCCAAAAGGGCTCTTGAGAACACACAAGATCTCATATTTAGTTGCATAAAAGATCTTAACACTAGGAAAAAGTTAGGACATTGAGCTGGAAATGAATGGTTTAGCAAGCATGCTATCTAATTTGGAAAGTCAAGTCTAGACTGGTTTAATCAGCATGCTAGTCTAGTTTGAGAAATCAAGGTGGTCCTGACCTAGAAGCCTCCTCCCTGAGAACTAGCTCTCACAGTATCAGAAGGTGTAATGCAAGTTGCCACCAGTCACCAACAGTTGTACTCAACTGTAAAGCCTAAGAACCACAATAATGACCAGTCTCGCAAGATATCTCCAGTGGTACAATAATGACACTTATGTCTTGGGGATAACCAACAGCTGTGTGGTTGAACTTAAATACCACTCAATAGATGGGAATGCATGCCTGGTACTGTAAACCTAGCCAAAATCTGTGGCTGGAGAGGTCATAGGCCCCTGGAAGAGAATCTACCACTATCATTTTGTTGAATATAGTTTCCAACTACATTCTAAAGAAAATCCTTATACCCATAGATAAGAGCAGCTCACACCCTCATCAAAGAAGCTTTCTTTCTGGGGGCTATCCCAGAGAACCATACTTGTGAAAATGCAGATAATAAGTGGCCATGGAGTTTCCAGCCCCAAATGCAACACACATAACATCACCCCCTAAACCTAAGGCTCAAGGGACATCACAGAAGAGGAGGAAAATCATTAGTAAGATCCAGGGGACAGGGATAGAGCTGGTGTCTTCTAGGCATGACAGGGATGTTGCACCCATGAACTCTCAACAGTACATTTACCTGCACAAGACACATTGCGAGGGGGAGGGGTTTCCCACGTCACCTCTAGGTGAAGAGATTGGTGAAGTTAATAGCTGCAGGGGAATAAAAAATCAGTTTTCTTTAGGAACAAGATTCCTGATACATAGCCAGAGCCTAAACAGTCAGTCCTAAATCCATACACATATAGCCATATACAAGAAGAGGTCATGAACTTGAGAGGGATACATGAAAGAAACAGGAAGGGGAGAGATAGTGGTAGAAATTATACAAACACCATTGTCTTAGTTTGTTCTCTATTGCTGTGACAAAACACTCTGACCAGTACCAACTTGGGGAGGAAAGGGTTTATTTGTCTTACAACTCCCAGGTCGCAGTTCATCAGGGAGCCCAAGGTAGGAACTCAGGGCAGGAACCTGGAGGCAGGAGCTGGAGCACAGGCCATGGAGGAACGCTGCTTACTGGATGCTCCCCTGGCCCCTGCTCAGCCTGCTTTCTTATGCAACACAGGCCCACCTGCCCAAGGGTGGCACCACCCACAGTGGGCTGGGCCCTCCCACATAACTCATCAAGAAGATGCCCCTCAGACATGGCCACAGGCCAGTCTAATAGAGGCAATTTCCCGACTGAGGCTCCCTCAACCCAGGTGTGTCAAGTTGACACTAAAGCTATCCAGCACAACCATGTACTGATTTATGAAATTCCCAGAAATTAAAAAATTAGTAACCTGCTTCTGTTGGTAAAGAATCATGAGCCAGTTGGCCATTGTTGAGCTCTCACATGATACCAAACAGTGGCCTTCACCTCTGGTCATGCAAGTTTGAGAAAATAAGTAAGTCATGTGAGAATATTACCATACATTAAAAAGATATATTGATATACACTATATTAAGAGCCCTAAAAAATTAAAACTTATGTTCATAGTCTGAATTTTCAGGATCCTGAGGACAGAGAGAAACTATCTATATGAACTTTAAGGTCAATAACAAGCCAAATGTATAAGTTATCTCATAACTAGTCTCAATTTACCTAGGCATTCAAAGGTAAATAAGTCTTATGCAAAATAAAAACAAGAAATCAAACCCTCTGCATCTAAATTTCATTTGCATATTAAAATATAATAATTTTCTATGTTTCTATATACTTGTGAATTTTTAAGCCAGTGTGTATATAATTGACTTCAGAGCTGCTATTAGTGTCAAAATTCTGGTTTCACTTTTAACAGACCTCATGCTACTTAGAATTTCTCCTAAGAACTATGCACAGCTTTCAACTGTATGATTACAACCATCACACACAGGCGCACAGCTGCAGAGCACATTTAAGTTTTGTGCATCAGTGTGAACTTTAAATGTTATTATTAGATATTTGCTGAGTTAATAAATTATCAACCTAGTTTTCACAAGGAACAGGGCCGGTTAAATTCTGAGTTACATAAATATATTTAAACATCAGTATATAGTTAAATATATAAGCATAAACTCTTCTAAAATAAATAAAGTCCTTTGTTTTATTCCAGGTTGATATAATGTTCATATGTAAATTTAAGAAATAACACAGGAAGATCTTGTGCATAGCTTATTCAATTATGTCCGATGGAACAATCTTGGGAACTTACAGAATCCAATCTAGGAGTTGACATTGAAAGCATCAGGTTACAAAATATTTCCACAGTATATTTTTTCCTGTGACTAATTTACCATCTGTACACCTACTTTATAACTTTTGCCCATTTTAATATTGAAATGTTCTATTGTATTTTCTCTGCTAATTGTTGATGGATGCCTATATACTCTTCATTATATTCCTTTGTCAGATGTATAGATTGCAAATATTTTCTCTCTAGAGCTGATATGTACTCTACAGCTTAGTTTTTAGAATCTCAAATTAATCTTGCAATCTTAATAAAGTCTAAATTATTAATTTTCTTTTTATCTATCTTGCTGATATCTCTCTGCTGGCAATAAAGTATAGTGAAAGCTACAAGTTATTACATATGTTGCCGGTAATAAAGTATGGTGAAAGTTATAAAGTTATTGCATATGTTGCAGTGAGAATAGAGGCTTGGCTTAAAAAGAAGATTAAATGGAAGATGATGAAGGGGCCTTATATCTTGAAATGAAATAACCAAATTAAACAGTTCAGAGGAAGAAGGATCTGAACTAGTGACAGCGAGCCACCTGCCCATGCCATCCAAACCTGTTTAAGGACAGATAGAAGGCACCATTTTCCTTCCTTATACTCTTTCTGCTAATGCAGTTAATTGTAACAGGCTAAATTATGTAAGTAATGGTGGCTTCTAACAAGAAGCTTCTGCCCAGGAGACCATCTCAGACCACTCCAGGAAGTAAAATATGAGGTAAGCAGAAAGACTACAGACTTCACGGACTACAGAATACATCTTGGTGGTGAAGTGATAGAATTAATTGCCATGGTAAAGCTACAAACCAATCATGTGCACCTGAGAACAGAAAAGGTTTACTATAATTAACAGCATTTAAGATGCCTGAAAGGGCGAAGTTGGCAACATTAGCCAATGACTAACAGCTAGCAGTCCAGGTCAACAGCTAACCAAGCACAAGTCAGAGATGGACAGAAGAATTTAAGCATCTCTAACTGGGTGGGCATTGCATAACCAGTGCATTATCACCTCTCTGGTTGGACAAGGGTGACATGCATACAGCATCTGGTCCCTCCACTGGCTTGGTGAATGACAGCCCAGAGAACTAATCAATCTCATATCAATTACGTCAGCCTTTGTCCAATCTCTGCCATACCCTTATAGAAACTTTAGGCTAGGAAGTTGGGTATCTTTTTCTTTGCTTGGAAATCCCTCCCATTCTTGGAAGTTTCACTCTTTTTTCTTTAATTCCTCTTTTCCTCAATTTACCACATGTTGCAATAATTCTTAATAAAGTATGCTTCTATGTTGAATATTGCCTTTGTATTCCACATCGTTAACCTTCGTTGGTATGAGACAATTAAGTTATAGACACTGTTCCATGTGGATGTTTGAAGCCTGTATCTGGTATCTCAGGTCCTTGGGTCATGCACAGCTGGACTGTGAAAACTGAAAAGCTGCATCATTGCTTTAAGTGTGAACTCTGAGAATTCTATCTCTACATCATGGGATTTTTCTCCTTTCTTTTTCTTTCAAATATAAATCACTTTTTGTTTTTTGTGTGTGTTTCATACAGAACATCCCAAACAATCTTATTCATCTATATACCTATAGCCCAAATGGCACCCTCCCATAGGCCCCCCACTGGAGCCCATACACTCTGTCATCCCTGTTACTGTTCACTGTGTTGTCAGTGCCCCAGCCATTCCCCAGTGCTTGTCTATCCACTGAATCTAGTCAGCCGATCTAGAGTTCTTTGGTTTAGGAAGATCAGCTCTTCCTCATCTAGCAGCAAGCAGTTGCCAACATTCCTTTAGATAAGATTGGGGTACACTGTTCATTTTCCCAGTTCTATGCTGGGTTACTGTCTAGGAGTCTCTTGGGCCACACTGGCTAACAACTCAAAAGAGGGTATCTCTTGTCTAGCATTGTTTCTTGTTATATAGCTTTTAGCTATACACATGGACTCTTAAAGAGCTAAATTGAGCCCTTTAATCTTCGGTTATACTTTCTTTTGGGAGCTTAAGACCATGCAGTTGATTGATCCAGATAAAACAATTGGTCCAGATAAACCAAATTTTTTTTTTTTTTTTTTTTTTTTTTTTTTTTTTTTTTTTGGTCTTTTTGAGACAAGGTCTCCCTGTCTGTGCACACCAGGCTGGCCTTGAACTCACAGAGATCCGCCTGCCTTTGCCTCCCAAGTACTGGGATTAAAGGCATACACCACGACACCTGGCTAAACCAATTTATTTTTACTCTTAAGGTCGTTTGAGGATCTGTTCCTCAGGGGTCACATGGGCTTGGGAGGAACCCCTTGCTTCTTTCTTTTACCAGTTCCATCTATGTGAAGATATGTCAAAGGTCCTACTCGACCATGGCTGGCCTCACTTGGAAGCATGGAGGAAATGTTTCCTCTGTGTTGACCCTCCTCTCTGCAGACTGAACACTGGTTCAAGTCCATCTGGTGGGGTCGCCAAGGCCTCCTTGATCAATATGACAGGTGACTCACCACAGTTAACAGGACATTTTGAGAGATGCTCCATAATCCCCTGGAACTTAGTAGACCTTGGAGGGTCAACTCTGACCATCTGACCAGATTATGTCCATCTGACCAGATTAGTATAGGTCACAAAGTACAGCTGTTAAACATCCAAGAGGGTTAGTTCCACCAGTCTAGTATTTTTAATTACCATGTGCTATGTAGATAAAGCTTGGGCAAAGACCAAAGGTCCTCAGATAAACCTTGACAAGACATATATTATGTTCCTTGAGCTACTTGTATGTATAATTTGTCAGCAGGTTGTTGGACTAATATGGTTCACTCCGGTTTTTTAAAACTCACTAGGCATTATTTATCTCTTGCACGGTCTAACCCTTCCACGATGGTTTCCCCAGTTAAAGTGCTGCCATCTTTCCCATTTCTCCCTTAATAATGCCCTTCTCCTATGGTACCGCCTCTCTGGAACTCCTTCTTTCCCTTTATCCTCAGGGTACCTTGTATAACTCTCCTTCCCCACTCCCATTAGAATAACCCCATTTTTATCCAGATATCCCTTATTATTTCCTACTATTCTTCTCTTTCAGATTCTTTCTTTTCCTTTACCTCCCTGGTTCCTTTTCATTATTGTGGTTCCTGTAATTATGTCTGGATACATACTCACTTGTAAGGATTTGGTGCCAGGACCCACATATGATTGAGAGCATACGTTGTTTGTTTTTCTGTGTTACTCAACTTAGTATAATAGTTTCTAGTTCCATCCATTTACCTGCAAATTTCATGATTTCATCTTTCTTTACTGCTGAGTAAAACTCCATCGTATAAATGAACCACATTTTCGTTATCCACTCATCAGTTGAGGAACACTTAGGTTGCTTCCATCTCTTAGCTATTGTGAAAAGAGCAGCAGCAAACATGGGTGTACATGTGTATCTACAATATGATGAGTTCTTGGGTATATGCCAAGGAGTGGTATAGCTGGGTCAAAGGTAGGTTCATTTGTAGTTTTTTAAGAGTTCTCCACACTGCTTTCCATAGGGGTTGAACAAGTTTTCAGCCCCACCAGCAGTGGATGAGCATTCTCCTTTTTCCACATCCTCTCCAACATTTGGTATCATTTGCTCTCTTGATCTTAGCCGGTCTGACTGGGGTAAGATGAAATCTTAAAGTGGTTTTAATTTGCATTTCCCTAATTACTAGTGATGTTGAACACCTTTTAAGATGCTTCTTAGCCATCTTTATTCTTTTGAAAACTCTCTGTTCAGCTCCTTAGCCCATCTTTTTATTGGCTTACTTCTTGATTCTTTGTTTTTTGAGTTTGTTATATATTCTGGATGTTAACCTCTGTCAGATGTGTTGCTGGTGAACATTTTCTCCCATTCTGTGGGTTTTCTCATCACTTCCTTGGTTGCTTCTTTGGATGTACAGAAGAAGCTTTTTAGTTTAATAAGGTCCCATTTTCTGATTCTTGAACTTGTTTCCTGAGAAAATGATATCCTGTTTAGAAAATCCTTTCCTACAACTATATCTTGTACATTATTGCCAATGTTTTCTTCTAACAGATTCAGAGTTTCAGGCTTCACATTGAGGTCTTTCATCCATTTGGAGGTGACTTTTGTGCAAGGTAAAAAATAGGAGTTTAGTTTAATTCTTCTGCAGGTGGAGATCCAGTTTTGCCAGCACTATTTGCTGAACATGCTGTCTTCAGTCCAGTGAATGTTCTTGGCCTCTTTGTCAAATATCAGGGGGCTGAAATTGCATGTACTCATATTTGAGTCTTCAATTTTATTTCATTGATCTATGGGTCTATTTTTTGTGCCAATACCATGTTGTTTTATGACTATAGCTTTCTAAAACAGTTTAAACTCTACTGTAGTAATCCCCCACCATTACTCTTAGTGCTCAGGGTTGCTTTGGCTATTCAAGGTCTTTTGTGTTTCCATATTAATCTTAGCATTTTTTTCCAGTTCTGTAAGAATGTCATGGGGATTTTGATTGGCATTGCATTGAATCTATAAATGACTTTTGGTAGGATGTTCATTTTCACAATATTAATTCTTCCAATCCATGAGCATGCTGTTCTTGTAGAAGACCTGAGTTCGAATCCCAGCACCCACATGGCAGCTAACAACTGTCCGTAACTCCAGTTTCAGGGGATCAGACAGCCTCTTCTGTCCTCTGCGAGCAGTGCACAACACATGTGCACTTACCTACATGCAGGCAATACAAGCATACACATAAAATAAAAATAATAAATAAAATATTTTAAAATAATAAAAAAAATACAATTTTCATTGTAGGGGTCTTTAATGTCTTTGGTCAGGTTAATTCCAAGATTTTTTTTCAGCTATTGTGAATGGGAGTATTTCCATGTGCTCTTTTTCTGATTGCTTATTATTGGTATATAGAAAGGCTCTAGACTTCTGTAGATTAATTTTGTAACCTGCCACTTTACTGAATCTCTGGCATTTCATAGATATAATATATTGTCTGTGAAAAGGAATAATTTGATCTCTTTTTTCCAATTATTACTCCTTTAATTTCCTTCCTTTGTCTTACTGCTCTTGCAAGAGTTTCAAGCACTGTGTTGAAAAAGAGTGGAGATAGTGGACAGCCTTGTCTGCTTCCTGATTTTAATGAGAATGCTTCCAGTTTTTTCTCCATTTAGAATGATGTTGGCTGTGGGATTTTTATATATGGCTTTAATTATGTTGAAGTATGTCCCTCTAGTCCAATTTCCTCTAGGACTTTGAAAATAAATACATGGTGAATTTTGTCAAAGACTTTCTCTGCAGCTATTGAGATGACCATGTGGTTCTTGTCTTTGAGTCCACTTGTATGATTTATGATGTTTATTGACTTATATATATTGAACCATCCCTGCATCTCTGGATTAAGGCTGACTTAATCATGGTGGAAGATCTTTTTTATGTGTGTCTGTATAAGGTTTGCAAATATTTTGTTGAGAATTTTTGCATCTATGTTCTTTAAGGATATGGGTCTATAGTTTTCTTTTTTCATTATATCTTTACCTGGCTTTGGTATTAGAGTGATACTAGCTTCATAGAAGGAATTTGGAAATTGTCCCTCCATTTCTATCTTTTTGAATAAATTAAGTAGTATTGGATACAGATCTTCTTTAAATGTCTGATAGAATTCTGCTGTAAATCCATCTAGTCCTGGGCTGGTTTAGCT
>NW_008358387.1:4698111-4699458 GCF_000622305.1 Nannospalax galili
GAGTTAAGGACAGTTCGTAGCCGCCATGTGGGTGCTGGGAATCGAACCTGGGTCCTCTGCAAGAGCAGTCAGCTCTTAACCACTGTGCCATCTCTCCAGCCCTGAGATATAGGTTTTAAAGTATTTCCTTGTAATGTTCTGGATCATTTTGGTGTCTGTTGTGATGTTTCTCCTTTCATCTCTGATTTTGTTGATTTGGAGGTGCTCTTTCTTTCTTTTTGTTAACTGGGCTAGGGGGTCTGTTATTCTTGTTTATCTTTTCAAAGAACCAGCTCTGGGATTTATTGATTCTTTGTATTGTTTTCTTTGTTTCTATTTCATTAATTTCTGCTCTGATTTTTGTTATTTCTTCTTGTTTTCTGGGTTTGGGTTTCATTTGTTGTTGCTTTTCAAATGTCTTGAGTTGCAATGTTATTTGTGTTCTTTCTGATTTTTTAAAGAAGGAACTTAGAAGTATAAACTTACCTCTAAGGACACTCCTTTCAACGTGTCCTAGAGGTTTTGTTGTGTTGTATTGTCCTTTTCATTGAGTTCCAGTAATACTTTCGTTTCTTTCTTAATTTCTCCTTTGACCCATTCATCATTCAGGGGCGTGTTGTTTAACCTCCACCTGTTCATGCAGTTACTAGGGTTTCTTCTGGTGTTAATGTTAAGCTTTATTGCATTGTGATCTGATAGAATAAATGGAATTATTTCAATCATTTTGTATTTGTTGAGGCTTGTTTTGTGCCCCACTATATTGTTGATCTTGGTGATAGTTCCATGGGGTGCTGAATAAAAAGCATATTCTTTGGTGCTTGGGTGGAATATTCAATAGATGTCTGTTAGTTCCATTTGATATATGGTATTGTTTAATTCAGATGTCTCTCTGTTAATTCTCTACCCTATTGACCTATCTAATGAAAACAATGGGATATTTAAGTCCCCAACCATTAATGAGTTGGGATTAATCTGGGTCTTAAAGTCCTTAGTACTGTTTTTAGTACTGTTTTTATGAAGTCGGGTGCACCAGAGTTTGGTGAATATACGTTCATGATTGTAATATCTTCTTGGTCATTTATTCCTTTAATCAAAATGAAGTGGCCCTCTTTATCTCTTCTAATTAGTTTTAGTTTGAAGTCTATCCCAACCATTAATGAGTTGGGATTAATCTGGGTCTTAAAGTCCTTAGTACTGTTTTTAGTACTGTTTTTATGAAGTCGGGTGCACCAGAGTTTGGTGAATATACGTTCATGATTGTAATATCTTCTTGGTCATTTATTCCTTTAATCAAAATGAAGTGGCCCTCTTTATCTCTTCTAATTAGTTTTAGTTTGAAGTCTATTTTGCCAGACATTAGAACTACAG
>NW_008358387.1:4699862-4733304 GCF_000622305.1 Nannospalax galili
GTCCTGTCTTATTTGGTGTTCTATATGCTTCTTGTATTTGTATTGCCATGTCTTTAATTTTGGGAAGTTTTCTTCTGCAATCCTGTTGAACATCTGTTCTATATCATTTTCCTAAGATTCTTCTCCTTCCCGTATATCTATGATTCATAAGTTTGGTCTTTCTATGGTGTCACACAATTCCTGCATATTCCATTCTTGTGTTTTCTTTAATTTTTCATAATCTTTGCTTGAGTGGTCTAATTTGTCCACTTTATCTTTCAGTCTTGATATTCTGTTTTCCATTTCTTTCATCCTATTGGTGAGGCTTTCTTCTGTCGTTTCTAATTGGCTTATTGAATGTTTCACTTCTTTCTTAATTTCAACCTGATTATTCTTCAATATTTCTCTTTTCTGATTTCATTCAGAAGTTTACATCTATCTTCTTTCAGTTCTTTGATTTCTTTGTATGTTCTTTAAATTACCTGAATTCTTTTATCATGTTTATAATTGTTCTTTTGAGTTCCATGTCCTGTGTTAACTGTAGGGTGTTCTCATTCTACTGCTCTACAGGACTGTTGTTACTTGGTGGGTATATATTATTTGCATTTTTCATGTTATTATTTTTTGGCTGTGACTTTGACATGTGTATTTCTTTTGTAGTTTCTGATTTTTGTGTGAGACTCAAGCTTTCCTTTGCTGAGTTTAGATTCTGCTTCTTTTTGTAAACTTTTTGTCTAGGCTTAAAGTTCTTTTGATTTTATATTGGAGGAGCCAAATTGATTTATCTTGATGCTCAGGAGTTCCCAAAGAGGCCCAAGTCGGATGAGTATCAGATGCTTTCAAGCTCTCTCCTAAGGTCTGGATCCCTCCAGGAAAGATACTGGCCTCAGGAATTTGGGGTTTGGGTTGCCTGAGACCAGGGTTCAGGAAAAATGCTGGCCCAGGAGCTGGAGGGCTGGGCCACCCAGGGATGCAAAGGGAGGTGGGGGTGGGAAGAGACAGGGAGGGCTCTTGGGGACTGAGGGAAGAATTGGATTGGTCTGGATACAAGAGCTCAGGAAGCAGTGGGGAGTCTGGGCCAAGAGGTCAGTCCAGAGGTTTGGGGTGCCAAGCCAAGAAATAGGCCAGTGCCCACACTAGAAGGAGAGATGCAGTGGTGGAGCTGGGAGGGTGAATGAGGCTGGGGTAGTCAAAGCATAGTGGGTTCCACCAAACTTACCCAGGAAAGATGCTGACTCCAGGATTCTGGAGGACTGGGTCACTCAGAGATGCAAAGGAAAGTGTGAATGGGAAGAGGCCCCGAGGGTTTCCAGGGACTAGCGCTTTCCTGTCTTTCTTTTAACCTTTATAGATCCATGTTCTACATTTACCTCCATTGACAATTTTAAATTAATGTTTGTAAAATGTGTATGATTTAAAGTGAGGTTCTCCCCCACCACCCCGGCCCAGACCATTTTCCCCAGAACGTTATTGAAAGGCATAAAGATAAAAGGTTTATTTTCTCTCATGGTGTCAAAGGTTCTAGTCTGTAAACAACTGACCCATTTGCTTCGGGACAGGTGGTGAAGCAGAAAACCATATTGGAAGCACACAACAGAACAAAACTGCTTAGGTCATGACCCAGAAGCAAAAGAGAGGGAAAGGAAGAAGCTGGCTGGTGTCCCACCTACTGTAAGGCCACGTCCCTAGTCACCTAACCACTTCCCATTAGATGATATTTCAGTACCTATCAATAGCATCACCTCAAGGACCAAGCCTTCAGCACTGGATTTTTGTGCAAAATAAAGATGATCTGTATAACACATGCCAAATCTCAGTTTCTCAATAATACTATCAGATCAGTTTTCACATCCCTCTGAATTCTCTTTTCATTACTCTCATGTCTCACCAGCATGAATGGATCCTATAGCACTATAATGACTATACATCGAAAATGAGCTCCTCTGTCTTATACCCATTTAAATGCCATTCTATATTGCTATTCTTCCAAAGAATAAAATGCCTCTAAAACATTTTCTATATTTCTAGCAACCAGCACTACTTCTCAAATTATTTAAATTTTCATAGCAAAATCTTTTCCACATGATTTCTCAATACATCAAATACAAGGTTAATGGTCAGTCTTCATTTTATTTCATCTCTCAGTAACTTTTGGCATTTGGTAGCTCCTTTCTCCATAAAGGAGTTCATTTGATTTCCAATAATCCTCCTTCCCCATTACCACTTCATTGCCTACTTCTTTTTCTAATCATTGGCTTTGGTAAGATCAGTCTGTGGGTTCTGTTTCTACTCTCCCTCAGGAAATTGGGCATTAATAGATCTTAATACATTTAATAATATAATTAATATCAAGTTAGAAATACTCAACTGTACATTTCCTTATCAGGGCTAGATACATGTGTTCAACCACCTACTCAACATCTTCATTTGGTTTTGTAATATAAATCTCAACTCAATCACGTCAGGTGGAACTCTTTTTCTTTTTCTTTTTTTCAGACAGGGTCTCCCTGTAGCACTAGCTAGCCTAGAACTCACTGGATAGCCCAGGCTGGCCTCAATCTCACAGAGATCTGTCTTCCTCTGCTTCCTGAGTATACCACCAAGCAGGGCCACAAGTGGAAATTTGAGTTGCTCTCTCAAACTATATGAACCACAATCTCCTTTCAATACATGACACCTCCATTTTTTTCAAGTCTATCAGTCAAACTTATGTCTTATCACTAATATTTTTTTTTGGTCTTTTTGAGACAGGGTCTCCCTGTAGCCCTAGCTGTCCTGGAACTCACTATGTAGACCAGGCTGGCCTTGAACTCAGAGATCTGCCTGCCTCTGCCTCCCGAGTGCTGGGATTAAAGGTGTGCACCACCACACCCAGCTTATCACTAATTTTTAAAATTAACATTACTTTTAAAAATTATGACACAAGGGGCTGGAGAGATGGCTCAGTGGTTACTAACACTGGTTGTTCTTGCAGAAGACCCGAGTTTGAATCCCAGCACCCACATGGCAGCTAACAACTATCCATAACTCCAGTTTCAGGGGATCCAATAGCCTCTTCTGTACAACATGGATGTACTTGCCCACATGCAGGCAATACATACATACACATAAAATAAAAATAATAAATAAAATATTTTAAGAATTATGACACAAACATTACTGAATCTTCTAGGTAGCCAGATCAGAAACATATTTATCAATATGCTATAGACTAAGATTTTATATGTGAATGAGCTTTTAGTTTGATTCATTTTGAAAGCTAAAGCTGAGCTTTTAGTTTGATTTATGTTTCAAGCTAAAGCTACACAAAATGTCTTGTTTCCCTAGCAGTGAATAAATAACTATGGTGGTATATCCAACCTGCAGCCTGTGGTCTCATGTGTCCTAGGATCAATACGAATGCAGCCCCACACTTTGAAGGTGACAGTATCATGTCAAAATGTCAAAAAGGTTGGACATCCCTGCTAGCTGTTCAAAGAGTTATTTGGAAACCTGGAGAGGTTGTAAAAACATAGTTCTTAAGAGGTTTTCTTTAAGAAAGGGACAAAGCTTGCCTATACAATATTTTAAGCTCCATATTGTTCCTTAATTTAAGCACTAAATTATATAGCCCAATACTCTTTCTGTCGAATGCTCAATGAGAAAGTTTAGCGTAACAGATCAGCAAATCTATCTCAAGAAATGAGTTCAGTATTTAACCAGTGAATAAACACTAAGCCAACCTCCCAAGAGTCTAAGACAAGGAAACATCAATAAACCACTACACACAAGACTATGTCCCAGTCTTCTCACTGTCTTCCAGACCTTGCTGCCTCTGAAAATCATGGTTTTCTAGTGATTTCCTGGTAGAGACAATTTTTAGTAAAATTATTTTAGCCTTCTATATAAGCCACTGACTCCTCATTTCTATTGGGATTAAGAAACCATTTAATTTTATCTGAACTGTATCTTCTAGAAACTTCTGTACTTATGCATCCCCTATATGGTTTTAGTTTAAAAGAATAGTTCTTATGTTAGTGGCTACAGTTAATACATTATTAACCTAATCATTGTATTAACTTAATTCATTACTAAAAGCATATTATATCTTAAATACTAATTTTCATTTTGCATAGATAATTCATTTGCTTATAGCTGTTTTAGGCTATAAGATTAGGCTACATGCTATGTCTGATATTTTTTCTCATTTTGAATAATGAGAATCAGGCTTTTATTTTGACTCATGAAAGCAGTCAGCATGTCTTATTATTGCTGATGAAGTGCTGCCGTTTAGATATGATCCATGAAATGGAGAGTAGACTTCTGTTCTCAGTCAGCCACACCAAGTCTGAAACATGTATACTCAGTATAATGTAGAACACATTCTGCCTCTTACTCCCAGCATCTTCCATGCTCCTGGAAACATAATAAAGCTTGTGGTATGTGTAATATCCAACCATCGAAAATACCACCTAATAAGATTTTACTACTCTCCTTATCCAACAACAAAAACTACAACTCAATTTTCTACATAAAGTACGGCAACCTAAAATCCTCCTGTTTGTTTTTATGTCTTATCTTTCACATGGAATTGCAACTTAATCTATGCAAATATCTCTAGTAACTGCATTGTGAAATAAACAGCTGGCCATGAGGAGAAGTACAGAGAATGTATTAAATAAGCACCAAGTAGTTCGGTTGCAGAACAAGGATATTAAATCCTAAAAGCATGACATAGAAGAATATATATTTTTAAAAGATTGAGACTATCTGATTTATTTTATTCAAATCTAATGTGATTTACATTAAGTCTCTGGCTGAGGTTTCAACTCAATATTATTAACTTGAACTCATGAATAGATCTCAATCCAAAGAGTAAGATAAATTTGCTCATGATCCTCAATAGAAAAAGTTAGAAAAGTCTTATACAAATTCATTATTTTTAAGCCTATGAGAGTCCCATGGAAGATATTTGTAGTACTCATTCTTAGCCAGTAAGAAAATAGTTTATTAAATAAAGAATCTTGAATGCTCAGGGTTTGTGAATCACAATAACTTTTTAATTAGTATCTAACTGCTTTCCAAACAAACCTATGAAAATAAAATATGTTTCTTTGCTTAGTTTATACTTTTATATCCTACCGACTTTAAAGGACTTGAGTTAGCTTGTCAAAAAGAAAGTATCATTTATGCAATAAAGCTCATAAAATATATACAAAAGTTTTAAAACATAAAAACAAAGAAAATAGAAATATGGCAAAACCCCTCAGTTTATACTGTTCTGGTTCTTTATGTAATTAACTTTAATTTGTAATAGTTTCAAGTTTTAGTTTTATTGGTATTATTTGAGCTGATTATTAGTATTATTTTTGCTCATTATGAAGAACAATTGTTAAAAGCAAATGACTAAGGGAAGGAAAAGAAGCATTTAATACATGCTACTTGTGACAGGATTGTTTCTTTATACTTAAAAATTATCAAATATATGTCAATTAATGTTGAAGACTATTTAAAATGTAAATATTATTCTTACTTTTTTCTGGCGCAGGGGAAGGATCCTAGGGCTTCCTCTGTAGTCGACAAGAATTCTACCACTGAGCAGTTATCTTTGTTTACAATTATAAAAATTGAGCACCAACATAGGTATATTGCCACATGCATGTAATCACAGTTGGGAGGCTGAGGCAGTAAGAATAGCACAGTTGGAGGCTAGGATGAACTACATAATTTTCTGTCCTAAAATAAATCAAACAAACAGATCAAAACCAAATAATAAGCAAATCCTGAACCCTAAAATAACTGAGTAGTTTTTCAAACTTCCTATGAAGAAATGCTGACATACCAATCACTGAATTTTGGTCTCATTGCATCAATTAGCAGGCATAGACTACAAATAAAAGTTTCAAGAATAAGTAAACAAAAAGAAGCTTTTGATGAGGGGGTGAAAGGTATACCTGTCTAAAAATATGAGGATGCATATTTAGAATAAAGTAAGAACTTACATTGGTCTGGAGCTGTGGTAAAAGTAGCTTTCTCTAAGATATATGATTTTTCCAGCCATGTGTATTTGGCTATGTTTACAGTACCACACATGAGCTTCCTCCCATTGAGCAAGACTTAATTCCAATTTGATAGCTGATGATTACCCCCAAGATAAAAGTGCCACTACTGGGTAGGATCATTGATTTGTTTTCTCCCTTGGCAGCTTGTATAGTATCCTCTGTTATCATGAGAGCCAGTCTTCAGGGAGGAGGCTTCTAAGTCAGGCCCAACTTGATTGCTCCAAGTTTTATGTTCAAAGTGTGGCCTATCTTTAGCAATAGGGTCTTACCTTTAAGTTTTGGAAGCACACAAGGGTTGTGAAAATAGCATGTGTTATAGTTGGAATCTCTTGGACCACCCTGACTAACAACTCAGAGGGAGGTTTCTCCTGTCTAGCACTATGATTTTTGCTATATAGCCTTGAGCTATAAACATGCACTCATGTATTTATTATATGTCTATTTTTCATTAGGACTTAGAGCCCTCTGTTTTTTTTCAACCCCTCTAAGCATTATTTATCTTTCTTCTTACTCCCTCTATAAATCTACCATATGATCCTGTCATACCTCTCCTTGGCATATACTCAACAGCTTCATCCTACAGAGATACTTTCATAGCCATGTCTGTTGCTGCTTTTTTCACAATAACTAAGAAATTGAAATAGCTTAAATGTCACTCAACTGATAAATGAATAATGAAAATGTACATTTAAACAATGAAGTTCTACTCAGACCTAAAAAAAATTCAGGTAAATGAACAGAAATAGAGACTGTTACACTAAGTAAAGTAACACAGACTCAAAAAAACAAACAACATATGTTCTCTCTCATTTGTGGACCTTAGCTCCAAATTGTGAGATGATGATCAGGTCAAATGTCATGATATAACCACAGGAGCTGGAAAAATGGAAAGGAACCATGGGGACAAAGAGAAGAAGGAACCCAAGAGAAGGGGATAATAGGAGATGGGTGTTATTAGGGGGGAATGGGGGGTACTTTTACTGGGGAAAGAGTAGGGAGGGTGATATAGGGAGAATGAGAGGAGAGATAAACAATGCTTAGATGGTATTAAAAAAACAGAGGGAAATGTATGAGTTCAAAGTCCTGATGAAAAATACACACACATTATAAAGTTCGGGAACTGGTCAAATGTAGCAAATAAGTGTCTATGAGATGTTTAATCCTAAGTGACACAACTTCAGTACAACTTTTACACATAGATGGAAGAAACCTACAATCAATCAATTTGCAGAGAACAAGAGGCTTCAGATTGCTTAACCCTGAATTGGACACCTATTTCAAAACTCAACTGCCTAAGGCTCAGGGATCATTAGCGAAGAGGAAGCAGAAAGATTGTAAGAGGCAGAGAGGGTGAATGACCACAAGGAAGCAAAGTCTGCTAGATAAATAGCTGATTAGTTACTCATAGGTGTTAGGACATTAGAAGTTGTATCTTTCTCCCTCGTGGTTGAGAACTGTCTCCCTAGTTTCACAACCAAAGCGTTAGGAATTAGGAGATGAAAGAGTCACCGATAGGAAAGGAAAGCAACCAACCTCATAGAATCCATATTGACATTTATTAGTCAATTAGAGGTGACTAATAACTGAACCCGGGTCCTCTGCAAGAGCAGCTAGTACTCGAACCACTGAGTCATCTCTCCAGCCCTATATCACACCATTAAAGGAAACCAACTCCCCCTATCCCAATAGTTATTTGTTGCCAATAGGTTCTCAGCTAAGGTTGGGGCTTCTTTGCAATACACATGCATGCATATATATATATATATATATGTATAATTTTTAATGTGTATTTTTCTGTAGGCTTTTGAGTTAGTATATTTCCCTCTGGTTTTTCACACCACCTAAGCATTATTTATCTCTATTTCTCCCTGTATAACACTCTCCATTCCCTCCCATCTCTATATTTTGTTGAGAGAAATTTTGACTTTTATATGCTTCATTTGGAATAACATGTAAAACACTCCAAAGAATTTTGAACTACCAGTGAAATATAACCTGGGCTTGAGGCAATGAAACAGACACATTGAGGAGAGACTGCTGAGAGCTGATGTTATAATATTTATCCTGACGTCAGATGCAGTCTGTTTCCAGTTTTAGTCTTTCTTGCTGCTACCAGGTTCAGATATGTATATATGAAAGTACAGTTCAGAAACGAGTTAAATAAGAACTGTTAGAACCAAATTAATAGAGCAAGTGATTAAGAGGAAGATCTAATGCAACATTCATAGGAGATGTAAATAATGTGGAAGCACTGGGGACTTGAAGTATGTATCTGAGAGTACTAACCACAGATATGTGAATTAAAAGAAAAAGAGTGTTTTAAAATTTTAAATTAAATAACCTGAGAGACATTTTTCTGAGAAAAGTTTTCAAATTTTAGGACAGGAAGCTCACAATAAGAGAAGAAATTGACAGAGACTAGAAAAATTAACTACAATTAATGATATAATATATGCAGTTCAGTATAAATGGATTATGAGATACTGGTTGAGACTATATAACTTTAAGTAGAAACTCAGCAGCCTTGCAAAGAAAGGACATCAGAGAAAACATAATATGGAACTAAAAAGTCTAAGATCTCAGAAATGTACAAAGTGGTAGAACGAGGCAGAATATGGAGGCAATTTGTTATCTCCTTCTCAAAAGCAGAAAAGTAAAAACTAGGTTTAGCATTAGATGGAATCATTTATAAATTATGTTCATAAAATAGATGAATGTCTTCTTAAATTTTTCAAAATGTATTATTATATTTTAATTATGGATGTGTGTGTGTGTTTAGGTAAGTATATGCACATGAATGCAGGTGCCCATGGAGTCCAGAGTCAGCATGAGACTCCCTGGAGCTGCAGTTATAGGTGCTTGCGACCCAATCAGTGTGAGTGCAGGAACTGAACTCTAGGTACTCAGCAAGTGCAGTGCATGCTCTTCACGGTTAAGTCATCTCTACAGGCCCCTAAAATAATATTTATTATCGTGCAGGGGAATAGCCATTAGACAATGGAATAGACAAGAAGAATACCAAATAACTAAACAGACAACCAGAAAAAAAAAAACAGAAAAATATAAACATTAATGTGCATAAAGAGAAGACATACACGACCATTGCATTAAGTGTTTTATTGATGTATGTGTGTGCATTTCAGTGAGTGTATGTTTGCCTGTGTGCATATGTATGTGTGTTGGATCCCCTGAGCTGGAGTCACAGGTGGTTGTGAGTCATGTGACATGGGTGCTAGAACTAACCTTGGGTTCTCTGTATGGGAAGGAAGGGCTCTTAACTACTGAGCCACCTCTCTAGCCCCACATTTTTTAAAAAATTTAAAATGTTTATGGAGAGATTATTGTAAAAGAAAGAAGAATGATTGATTTTTCCTGTAGCCATGCTGATAAAGGGTCTTTGTTTAAGAACAGTGAATGGGAGGAAGGGAGGGAGACTTCATGAAGAGTGGAGAGAGGGCTTGTGGGAAAGAGGAAGCAATGTTATAGGATTTCTCAAGGATAGCCACACATGCTTAAGATTTATTCATCAGGTAATCTTAAAAGCAAAAATTAAACATTACAGGAACTCAGTGTGGCAGAGTATGCCTATAATCACAGGGTACCAGAGGCTGAGGCAGGAGGACTGCTGCCAGCTTGAAGCAAGCCTGGAATACATAGTGAAACTCTGCTCCTCCCTATTTCCCTAAAAACTGATCACCTAAGCTGGGCATGGTGGCACAAGCCTTTCATCACAGCACGTGGGAGGCAGAGGCAGGAGGTTCTCTGTGAGTTTGAAGCTAGCCTGCTCTACATAGGGCTACAGCTAGGGGTACAGGGAGAATCTGTCTCAAAAAAAGACCCCAAAATTTGAAAATTAAAAATGATCACCTAATTTGCACTGTTTGAATATGCTCAGTTGCTGAAGACTGAAATAGTGAATGTAATATTATATTGGTAAATTTAAGTCTAGGTATATTTTAAAACTATACAGTTTTGAAAAGTTATTAACAGAATATTTATTTTTAATATACAAGTAACCCTAAATGATATGGAGAAATTTTAAAGGGAAAACTTGTTGAAAAAGTTGAAAGAGAAAACTTTTGTATCCCTGCAGCACTGAACCATTTGCATTCAAATGCCAAACACAGAAAGGTTGTCTTCTCATTTGGAATGCCTGCCGGGCCCTGTGATTAAAATGTGCTCGATGCAACAAGAAAAAAGTATTCTGATTTCTCAGCCGAAAGGGATGTAATGCTCTGTTTAACAATGAAATAAAGAACAGGAATAGACATTTTCTTAACTATGTCTGGTTCTTCACAGATGCATAATATCTCACCTAACCTTTCCAGTGGAAAGCCAACAGTCAAGCCCAGATGTCAGCCTCTAAGGCATATGTTAAATATTAGGGCACCAGGATGGTCATACCAAGAACTAGAAACCAGGTGGCTCCAAAACAGAATTTAATATTTCATAGTTCTGGAGGCCAGAGGTCTGAAACCAAATGTGGGTAAGGTTCTCTCTCTTTGTCCTGGAGGTGAATGTGTTTTCCCTTTGTGCTCCCTTGATCTTTCATCTATGTCTGGGTCCTAACATCCTGTTTTAATTTAATGATTATTTGAAATTCCCAATCTCTGAGGAACTGGGGTTCAACATATGAATTTGGAAGATAGATTTCAGCTCACCACACTTGATTTCTACCTTGGTCTTTTCCTGACAGTTATGGCATGCCTCTAAGTGAACAAAATTTTTGGTAAATAATAACTATATTTGGTTAAGTCATAGGTGATTAAGATGTGTTATAGTTTTAATGGTTATAGAGTAATCATGACCTACTGGTATAGAAAACAAGATGTAATCAGCCAAAGGAAAGTAGAATATGTCAGTGTTTTTGATGAGAGTTTTCTCAGTAAATCATGATGTGTTTTTAGTCCATATTGTTTTGAAAGTATTCTTGAGATGCTAAAAACTCAACAATGCCTAAAATAGGTAATTGCCTTCTTAGAGCTTATAGTGAAGTAGGGAAAAATTCTGTGGTCTTGCTCTCCTCTTCAAATAACATATATCATATCACATGATAGAATTTTAAAAATGATGTGAAAAGATTTAATATTTGTCCTACTAAGAATCCTACTAAGAGCCTCTCAAGTGTCTACAAAGAAATTGTTGCTTAAGAATTGGTCAAAGCTGACTGCTGAATAGACATTTCTCCAAGATCTACAAATCTCAAAATAAGTTCATCATTAACTATAAGGAATGCAGATCCAAAAGGCATTGAGACAGCACTTGATATGTACTAGGGTTGTGATAGCTATAAATACAGGTTTTAGCTGGTCTTGGAAGTGTGTAGAAAATGGAACATCATTCAGTGATGGTGGAGTTATCTAGCAGTACTGTAAAATAATAAACAGACTTGCAACTCATTTAACAGTATCGCTGTTAGGTATAGTGCCAAATAAAATTTAAAAATAAATTTAAAGAAACACTTATCCACACATGTTCATAACATTATTATCTATAACACTCAGGGGTGAAAAAATTCAAACATCCATCAACTGCTAAACTGATAAATAAATATGGTATTGTTATACACTAAAACATCCATGTTGAGCAACCAAAAAAATGAATGAAATCCTGATGCAAGCTGCATAAATGTGCCCTGAAAGCCTTATGCTTCATGAAAGAAGTTGAGTCAAAAGACTAATTAGTGCATGATTCTTCTTATATGAAATGTATACAGTAAGAAGACATACTGAGACAAAGAGAAGACTTGTGATTTCTTAATGACACAAGGTGTTTAGAGGGAAATAAGGAGCAACTGCTAACAGGAATGAGATTTTTTTTTTTTGAGTGATGGAGATAGTCTAAAGCTATGATCATGTTAGCACAATTTTATGAACATAGTATAAGACATTGAATTGTGTATTTTAAACAAGTGAATTTCACATTGTGTGGGTTATATATAAATTGATGAAAGTAAAGAGATGACTTAGCAGTTAAGAGCACTTACTGTGCTATCATGAAGACCAGAGTCCAGACCTATCATCCACATAGCAAGCTGTGTTTCTTGTGCATGTGTGGAAGGAACCCCAGCTTCAAGAGAAACAGATAAGACTATTTCTGGCTTCCAGCCTAGGCAAGAAAACGCAAGCTGAGTTTCAGGGAGAGACCCTGCTTAAAAGGAATAGATAGAGAGTGAGGAGGACACCTGACACTTTCTGTCCTCAGTATGCATGCTTACACATGCATCCACTTATACTTGTGATTATATAGTCATACTATATACTATACATATGCCCATTAATTAACTGATCTTTAAAAATGCTAATCACTGACATTTTCACTGCTTACATTTGGTCAATGTGATCTTCAGCAAAATGGAAAAGTAGTCATGAAAAAGAAATGGGAATCATCAGTATAAAATAATTCACAATACAAGCTTTTATTCTTTAAATTTTCCATCAGAATCCTGGCTGAAAACTAGCAAAGCCAGGTAAGGAATTGAATTCCTCTAGCTGTCAAAACAATGTTCTACACGGCCAGGCCATGGCAGTTAATGTTCTTTCTTGATTCTCTGCATAACTTCAAGAGGCAATAATACAAGACATTGCAAAGAATAGCATTCACTGGAATGGTGTAGTATACCACATGGATACTGGGGTACAGTGACTCTGATTAGACCACCCTTCAAAAATGAAAATACCTGAGTTCCCAAAAATTGTATCAACCCAGATTTATTTCCTGAGGTTTTCCATGCCCCTTGTGTTCATGGTCCAGGACCACGAAATCAGCATTAGGAAAAGGAGAACATTTACTGTATCTGCAAGTTACTTCTCTGGAAAGGAATCAGAGAACTCCAGGACTGCTCTACAGGGAAAATCTCGTCTTAGTGATTTTCTACAGTAAAACAACCCTAAACGATCTTTAAAACAGCCTAAATCATTTTAGATTTACAGGAATATAAAAAAATCAACATATGATAGAATTTGGTAATCAAATTTGTTTCTCTTAATTTTCACATGCCAGTGGCACAGACTAAAGATACGTTAAAATGCAGGGAACAACCTTATGTGCTCCCTATAAGAGGGTATGAAGATGACATTGGTGAGCATTTCCTTGCACCACTAAATTTTAATACATGTATGATTTGAGCATTTTGAAGTGAATTAAAGGTCAATTTTCCTGTGTATTTACTCTGAATACAGATCATAAATGACTACCATGGTTGTTTCCCTATGGACACATGTTGTCTGTCTAGAAGACAGTGAATAACACATGTAAGATGCTGAAGTGATGTTTAGTTTACGAAAAAATAGTAATTTTTTTCTATAAACAATGATTCTTCTTTGAAAGGCCCAGAGAAGCAGGATAATTGCTATTAGATAATGTATTCTAGACATGATAGAGAAACCGTACTCCTGGAATCTCCACAGTATGGTAGCCTAACAAGACCTGCATAATGATATCATCAGTTGATATTCAAAAGTGGATGGGTGATATTTCATAGGTCTCACCTATAGATGAAGACCTACAGGCAATTGATGGATGCTGAGGAAGAGAGAATCAATTTTTTCCAGAGGTGAGCTCCCTGATTGGTTATCCAACCTCAAGTGGTCAGGCCCAAACACAGGTACAGAAGAGCACAAATAAATGAGCCCAGTGCATTTATATTTGTGTTTGTCTGTATTTGTATTAATAAATATAAGCATGTATATATAACAATAATAAAGATGAGAACAAGGGGGTGGGGGAACATACGAGCAGTTGGAGCAATTACTGGGAAGGATGGAAATGACATAAACACTCATGTATGAGATTCTCAAAAAATTAAAAATTACATAATATATACATAAATTCAATGCAAGTTTATTTTCCATTAGAAAGGTAATGCCTTTTAAAAAAGAGGTGTCTTTTTAAAAAATTTTTATGTGGCTGAGTGTTTTTCCTGAATAAATCTGTGTGCAACACATGCATGCAGTGCCTGCAGAAGCCAAAAGTGAGGGATGGATCCCTGGCACTGGAGTTATAGTTGGTTGTTAGCCACCACGTGGGTGCTGAGAAACAAACTGGAGGGCTCTGTAAGAGCAGCAAATGCTCTTAACCACTGTGTCAGCTCTCCAGTCGTAATGCCTATTTCTTAAAGAGTTGATTATAAAGAACAGTTGAGGACTGAGAGATGGATCCGACATTGAGAGTACTTACTACTCTCGTAGAGGACCAGAATTTAGTTCCCCACACCCATGTCAAGAGCCAGCCATATAACTGCCCATAACGCCAAATCCAGGGGACCTGACACTCTCCTCTGGCTCTGTGCACATCCACATGCAAGTGCACATACATACAAGCAGACACACATACACGTAAATAAAAATAAAAATAACTCTTTAAAAAGTATTTTACTACTTTAAGAGCCATTATTATGAAATAAAATCAGTATTTGAAAAATTGAAAAATTGATGGTACCAGAGATCATCATGTCAAATAAGGCAGACTCAGAAAACAAACAAGTATTATATGTTTTTTCTCTCATGTTCATATCACCTATCTATCTATCTATCTATCTATCTATCTATCTATCTATCTATCTTATCATCTATCCATCTTCTATCTATCATCTATCATCTATCTACATACCTATCATCATCATCTATCTATCATATATATTAAAGGAAAATCAGCCTGACAAATGACTGAACAAACTGACATCCACCCACCCTGCCTCCCCACCCCCATGCCAGGAGGGAGATACATCTATTTCAGAACACATGGCCCCTAGCAAAAGACACCTGGTTCCTTATCAACGCCCCCTATCAGAACTCCCATCTCTCCTTTTCAGATCCCAGGAAGGAACTCCTAGAAGGCAGACCCACTTTCTGGGATTCTGGGAAGGCACAACCCCCATTCTGGGATTTTCTGGGCCCACCTATAAATCCTAGACCTCTCCCAACCCTGAATCACAAACTCAATTCCTGTGGGAAGGCTGCATGCTCCTTGTAGCTAATAAAGCTCTCTGCATCTGATGAGGTTGGTTTCTACTTCTTTATGTCATGTGACCTTCTCTTCCTGAATTCTACCATATATGGCACTAACATACAATGATTACTTTGGGCCAAGGAGGGAATTAAGCAAAATGGAAAGTGAACATTCATGGGGTAAGACAATCTCATATGTGGAATCTAGATTTAAATAATTCCATATGCAAAGCAGAATGATCTAGGTATATGAAAATATCATAATGAAACTCATTATTTTGTTTGTGCTATGGTTTTAGATGGGTATTGTTCAAGACTACACTGAGATTACTTGAGAGTAAGGAGTTTATTAGAAGAATTATTAACTCTATTAGAAGAGTTATTAACTCCATGGACAGAGGGGCAACAGCATTTCCCAGGCTACAAGAAGATTTCTAGTCCCAGCACCAGACACAGACAGTGTTGTGGGACCTCTGAAGGGAAGAGTCAGAGCCCACCTGGCAGAATGGGAATCTGTTCTTACAGTTTCTGAGGATGAGGGACGTTTCACAATAAGAGCCTTTAGCCAGGCTCTTGGATTCCCAGGCAGGAGGAGGCTGAGAAAGGGATCAAGAGTAGAAAGTATGGCTTTGATGTAAACTCACTTCTCAGGTGAGATATCCTACCACACACAGGAAGTCTGTTGACTAGGGACTCACACACATGTCTCAGCTGGGTGCCTCTTGGTGTCTGTGGAAGGAGACTGCTGTAGATATTGTGTCCTGAAAAGCTGCTGGATTCTACATTGTATTTTATACTAACTAAAAACAATTCATTTAAGTCCCTAGTTTCTAAGGACAAAAATGCCTGTTTGAAGAGCTTATCCTTGAAATTTGCTTTCTTTGTGAACTTTGTGGTGAAGATACTACAAGCACCCCATGCATAACTTCATTTTGTGCATAAGAACAATACCAGTACTTTATTTAATAGAAGGGCTTCTTTGTACCTGCCCTTAATATAGCTATGAATAACTGAAGTCAAATTTATTTTCATTTAAATATTTGAAAAGAATATAAATTAAAAACTATCCCCAAAATTACATTTATTTGTGTGTGTGGATGATGAGGAGGAAGAGGACGATGAGTAGGAGGATGATCTGTGAGCACACACATTTGGGTATGTGTGAATATGACACATGTATGTCATGATGTGCATGTAGAACTCAGAGGGCAACCTCAAAAGTGTGGGTCCTTAGTCAGCTTTCATTTTGAGTAGGTCTCTGTTTTTTGCTACTGTTCTGAATACATACGGCTTCTGGCCCATGAACTTAAGAACTCCTGTCTGCCACTCACCTTGCCATAGGAACACTGGGATTACAGACCCGTGCTACTCTGTACAGCATTCCATGGGATTTTGGATTTCAAACTTAAGCCCCCATGCTTACAGAGCAAAAACGTTACCTACTGAGCTGCCTGTTAGTTCCAAATTACATTTATTAATGGTATATATGGTTTAATGATCTAGCTCTAGCTCTAGGAGCAGTGCGCACTCTCCTTCATCTGTCAATTCTTTGTGATTCTTCTCAGATTTATAAAGCAACCTTGTTCAGGATGGCACTCTAATAAACAATGGTTCACCAAAACTTTCTCACGACTTGCTTCCCAGAGAATTCTATATGCTCTCATTTTTACAGGAAGATCAGATAAATCAGGCAGTAGAATGAATTATGCAGCTTGGTTCATTCCTGTTTGTTTCACAATGAGGATGTTGGGACAGATGCATCCTGGCGTAATAGATGGACTGATGGCTAAAACTTCTGCTGGTAATTAATTGTGCTTGTGTACCAGTGACAGTATATCACAGTATACCAAGAATTTGAAATATAATAGAAAAACAGCCTTTGTCAGCCAACAACTGTCTGCTATCAGATTCAAAGACCTGCCTCGGCTGCACAGTCAGCTTGTTCAAGTTACAGCCTCCCCACTTAAGCACACTCAAAGATGAGTTGTGATGGTGGCGAAAAGCCCAGCCCTTTCGAATCAGCAGTGGCCTACTCTGAAGGACCATTTTAGACCTTTGGGATCAATCTATGCTATTTTCAGACCAGGATTTCAGTTACACCTCTGTTGTGGCCCTAGCCTCTTTCCTTCCACTTCTTTCCATGGATTTTCTCCCATCAGTATTCCCTGAATAAGCACTGCACTGCTTCAGTTCACACGGAATCTCCGGCAAGCAGGCAGTGAGGTGAGTCGCGGCACACGCAATGCTTATCAGGGATTGCAGGTAGGACTACTAAACTGCTTAAGTCCTGTCGCCAGTTTCATTGATAATTTCTAGATGATATATGCGCATTACTTTTATATCTCTTAAAAAATATCATTTGATCTATATCTTCCGTTGCGAAGTGCTGCCTCAACGTCTTTACTTTGTTTTCACTCTGTTCTCAACTCACAGAGTTCAGCTTGACTACCCTGTTTTCTGTTCTTTGAATATACTAAATCAAGCTTCCAGTCCAGGAGCTCATCAGGCTCTTGCTCTTCCCTAAACCCCTCCCCCCAACACCCGCTCCTGGGCGCACACACACTCACACACACACACACACACACACACACAAAGAATGTCTCACTCCTTCATCAACTTCAGGTCTTGCCCCAAAACAGTCCCACTGAGTGATACCCTGAATTGCCTGTTTAAAACTGTCCTCTCCATATGCTGTTTATCCTATTTTTCTGGTTTTATTTTCTCACAAGCCATTTTTCATGTTGTTACATGTATTTTATTTTTGTCGTATTCTTTACCTTCTTACACTATTTCCCTACTGCCAGTGTAGCAGAATTCTATGAGTTTAGCATCTGAAAACAGCACGTGTTGGGTCGCTCTGGGTCAGAGAGCCTCAATGGTAACTACTGAACTAAAATCACAGGACCGGCAGGGCTCTTCTTTCTGAAGGATGAAGGAAAGAATCCACTTCCCTGACCAACTACTAGAGACTGCTTGACATTCCTCGGCTCATTCCTGCATCCTTAAAGCCAGCAATCACAAAACCTGACCTCTGCTTCTCACAGCCACAGCTCTGGCTCTGTTCAAATGCCTCCCTCTTTCTCATACAAAAATCTCTGCGGTTATAATGAGCCAGATCTAGTAATACAGGATAACATGTGTATCTCAAGATAAATAACCATGTCTGCAAAGTCCCTTTTCCATGTCAGATAGCATACAAGTTCTGGAGATCCAGAAGTGCATATGTTTGGGGGCATTACTCTGCCTAGGAAAGTACTTTGTCCCAAATGTGTCCTCACTGAGGAAGGAAATCCAGCTCCCTCCAGATATCTGGAGCAGAGAAGAATTGTATAACTAATAATTTTGTTAATTACTTAACAATGGCACAGGACTTTTCCAAAGCACAGATAGCTCCAAGGGCCAATGCGTATCTTGAAGATACACAGGTAGCAAAAATGAAAATAAAAATATGTGCCACCTGCTCAGGGATCAAGTGTCAGGACAGCAAGGAAAGTAATTTTGGAAATCAAAAATGCATTAATCCCTAAACAGTGTTCTTATCTTTGTCAGAAGGAATTTTTATTTTCACATAATGCTTTTAATTATCAAAGCAGGTATGAAATAATTTTATGAATATCTGTTGCACATTTGCTAGCAGGTCCTAAAGGGCAATCTCAGTGGAATACAAACTTGGTTCATTCAGCTTGGGGCTCAAAACAGACATGTGGAATACATTTGGATGGAGGAAAGTGTCCTAGATTCTGGGCTTTTCAGACTGCAGACTGGAAAAAAATATTTAAAGGTCACTTGATATACTGCCATGTTTTCATATGAGATAAAATTTTCCCAAACCTAGGCTTATCAGTACTTTGAAGTTTGTACTTACTTCTAAACTCCCTGAGATAAGAAATTATTCCAATGCCCACGTCTCTGTAAACATTCAGTATGTGTTATTAAGTGATGGTTTGGATAGATACATAGGCTGTAAAATTCTTCATACCCTCAAAGCTAGAGATAGATCTGAAAAAAATACTGAAAAAAACACTTCATCTTTATGAATTGAAGATAGTTTTATAGAATAGGGCATATCATCTTTTACCTAAATCGATTATAAGCCATTTTCACAGCCGTTGATAGAAATAAGGCATATCTTTGTACTTCTAAGTTAACTGATATTTTTGTCAACAACCTTTTCCAATCTCTTCTCCAACTTTATAGGAAAGGTTTTGAATAGATTTCTATTTTCTAATTTTTCTCTCATCCTTATAATCTACCTATTACCAAAGTTTATGGCTCTATTTTTAAAGTATTTCCCTTACAGGAGCAGCTGTTACCATTCAACATGAACCCTTCCTGTTTTCTGTATTACCTAATCCCTATCCAGGGAGGATGGGACCACATAATTCAAACCAAAGAAGCTGGAACAGTAATGATGAGGTTCTCAACCATGCCATGATACACCACCTTACTCTCATTCCTCCCTAGTAAGAGTGATCTTCATGGCCACATACTCCATATGGCATGGCTCGAAAACTGCAGTTATTTGGATTCTTAAGTTTTGCTTTGGTGTTTTCTTTCTTTTTTTTTCATTTGTTCTTTGTTTTGTTTTGTTTTGTTTTGTTTTGTTTGAGATGGGGTCTTCCCTGGTATCCACTATGTAGCAAGATGGCCTCCATCTCACAGAGATCTGGCTGCCTCTGCCTCCCAAGCACTGAGATTAAAGGTATGTGATATTGGGGTTTTTGAATCACTATTTCAAGGAATAGTTTGGAGGAATTATCCAAGCTATATTAAAATAAGGTTTAAAAAAATCTGAGATTATGGGATCTGAATCTAGTAGCAGTCATCATCAACTAATCTTAATAGCAACAACACAAGATTTATGCCAGAAATACTCAGGTAACAAAAGTGAATATAAAAATATGGACTATATTTTCAGAGGTCAAGGGTCAGGGAAGTCAGGAAAGTTTAGATACAGAAAACAGACAAAATCTTCATAAGTGATTGTGCTACTTTATATAGTTAGTGATGATCACAGAATCACTGATCAAACGACTCTAGGGCGAGCAATCAGAAAACGAGAAATTAGTAGTGTTGGCTGACAGCATAGGTTCTAGAAATGCTGCCTTTTCCCAAAGGTCTTCTTGTCTCCAGTCCCATCAATTAAATTCCTGCACATTCAGCCTGTTATTGGCCCTTTGTTACTGGTTGCTATTATAAATTTTTCTTTGTTTATCTATTGAAGAATGGCCTCAATAGATTAACATCACTATGAAAAAGAGTAGAGTCCCACGTTTACCCCTCCAACAGAATTGTTTTTATGTATTTGGCATAGTAGAAGAAATAAGAAAGAATGAGCTGGGCGTGGTGGCGCACGCCTTTACTCCCAGCACTTGGGAGACAGAGGCAATTAGATCTCTGTGAGTTCAAGACCAGCCTGGTCTACATAGTGAGTTCCAGGGCAGCTGGGGCTACAGGGAGACCCCGTCTAAATAAAATGAATAAATAAATAAATAAGTAAATAATAATTAAGTAAATAAATAAATAGAATGAATGCATTCACTTTTTAAAGATGGAGTTTCCTTAGTTAAAATACATTGTTCTTTGTTTTCTCTTTATATCATTTTTCTTCACGTTCTTGTTCTTCCCAATAGTCTTGCTTCTCTTTTTACTTTGTGTAATCTTCTTAGATCTTCTCTCCATAAGCACTGGTTTCTCTTCCTCCAAGTTCACTCAGCAGCTCCAGAGAGTCTAAGTTAGTGTAAAAAAAAAATCCAATTGAGTCTTTTCACCCCCTTTTATAATGATACCTGAGCTCTAGGAGGCAGAGGTTTAATATAGGGGTCCTACCCAGAAACATGCACTCTGCAGTCTTGTATTCTCTACATTTTGGCCAGTTGGGGCTTTCTGTGTTAAACACCATCTTTTGCAGGAGGAAGCTGGTGGGAGTTGAGAGATGCATAATATTCTCTCTGTACTCTGCTCTGCCATGTTCTCTGACCCTTAAGTATAGAGGTTGATTGTAGAGATGTCACTTAGGGCCAGGCATCTCACACACAATTATTTTCTGCATTTCATCAGTTCTGGAACTCTGTAATAGTGCTGATGTATTGTTAAAAAGTGCTTTCATGAGTGGTAAGAGGTATACTTGTCTGTAAATATAAAGATACATATTTAGCAAACAGAAAGAAATTACATTTTTCTAGGGATATGACAGATGTATGATTTTCTCTGGGATCTGTGACCTCTTCAGTCATGTATTTTGCTGTGTTAACACAACCACACATAAGTTCCCTTCCATTGAGCAAATCTTAAATCCAAGTAGATAGCTATTGATTACCCCCAAGAAAAAAAAGTGCAACTGCTGTACCACTAGAGGTAGTTGCTGCTCTGGTCATTGTTGTGGTCCTGAGACTTTACAACTGAGTTTGACCATTGATTGGTTTTTCTCCTTTGGCAGCTTGCATAATATCCTCTGATACTGTTATTGCTAGTCTTCAGGGCGGAGGTTTCCAGGACAGTTCCAGCTCCATTGCTCCAAGTCCTGTGTCAGAAATATGTCCTATCTTTAGCAATAGGGTCATACATTCATGTTCTGGGAGGCAATCAATTGCCTTTGTTATTTTGGGAGGCTCTTGTACTACACTGATCAAAAGCTTGAAGGGAAGTTTCTCCTGCATGGTACTGTGTTTCTTATGATATAGCTTTCAGCTACACAAACACACACACACACACACACACACACACACACATACATGCACATGCACACACACACGTGTGTATAGTATGGTACATGTATTTTCAGTTGACTTTGAATACACCTCCCTCTAGATTTTCACACCACCTAAGCATTATTTACCTCATTTCTCTCCCCCTATATAATCCCCCCCCATTTAAATACCCCCCCTTCCCCCATTTCCCCCTTGATAGCACCTGTTTCCTTCTATCCTCCTCTTTAGAGCTCCTTCTTCCCCTTTATCCCATGATTCATTTCTGTTTTCTTGACTCCTGTGGTTACATCAGGGTATGTACTCACATCTAAGGATTTGGAGCTAAGATCAACAAATGAGAGAGAATGTAGTTTTCTTTTTTGAGTGTGTTATTTCACTTAGTATAAGGTTCTAGTTCTATCCATTTACCTGCAAATTTCATGATTTTGTTTTTCTTTTTTTAATTTTTAATAGCTACATGATTAGAAGAAGCATTTCATTACAGCTTTAACATATTCAGTAACACAGTCCAGAGCAAGAGTACATCTCTTTCACAAGTGGCTGTAAGTTTCTAGGTTCACAGTTGAAATAATACAGTTATACAATATTGAACTCAGTATAAGCCCTGTAAGACATAAACTTGAATGAATTTTCAACATTTAAAAAAGATCTCCATTTCATTTTAGAATATATTGTTCCTTGCAGTTTAATGCTACTAACACATGTTTGCACATGTGTCTTTAATCTCTATGTATCTGATTATAACTAGTCACAGTCGATTATACTCGGCTACTTAGTACCTGAGTATGGATGTAAAATCATCAGGTAGATTTCAATGATAATGTTTTTCACCTCTACTAATTAACATGAAGCAAATTTTTATGCTTTTTTTCAAATACAACTTCTCAAATCATCTTATTCAACTATACACCCACTTCCCAGATAGCACCCTCCCACAGCCTCCCTCAGACCACTAGAGTCCTTATACTCTGATATCCCTGCTACTGTCTACTGTGTTGTCAGCACCCCCAGCCATTCCCCACTACTTGTCCATCTGGTGAATCTAGTCAGCCTATGCTAGAAGCCTTTGTTTTAGGAGGGTCAGCTGTCCCTCATCTAGCAGCAATCGGTTGTCAATATTCCTTTAGATAAGATTGGGGTTTGCTGTTCATTTTCCCAGTTCTATACTGGGTTCCTATCTGGGAGTCGCTTTGGCCACCCTGGCCATCAACTCAAAAGAAGTTATCTCCTATCTGGCATTTTTGCTTGTTATGTAGCCTTTAGCTATACATATGGACTCTTAAAAATTATATTGGCCCCTTTAATCTTTGGTTATACATTTTTATTTTTCTTTACCACTGAGTAGAAGTCCATTGTGCAAATATACCACATTTTTATTATCCATTCATCAGCTCTGGGACATTTAGGTTATTTCCATTTCTTAGCTAATGTAAAAAAAAAAAAAAAGCAGCAACAGACATAGCAGTGTAAGTATCTGTGTAGAACGATGAGTCCCTTGGGTAGATGCCAAGAGGTGGGATAACTGAATCATATGGAAATGATGTAGTACTCATGTATGAAATTTTAAAAAAAGAATACACTTCTTTCATATTTAGACTCCTATCTGTACTGACCCATAGCTCCAACACATTGGATTTTACACATTCTGTCATATTTGTTAAGGCTTATCAAGTCAAGTTTGTGTCCCTCAAAGTAATCAGTATGAGTTCATCCACTGGAGCCTGGTCATCTATCTAGCATCACTCCCTGAAAGAAAACCAACTCCCCCCCTCTCCAAGAAGTTAGCAGTTGCCAATAGTTCTTCACCTAAAGTTGTGGTTTCTTACCCACTTCCCCATTTCTGTGCTGGCATTTAGTCTGACTTGAGCTTGCATGGGTCTTCTGCATGCTGTTATAATTGCTGTGAGTTCATATGAGTAATCCCCCAGCCATCTGGAGGATTCTATTTTTTGTGGTCCTCCACCACCTTTGGCTCTTAGAAATTTTCTGCCCTGTCTTCTGCAGTGTTTGCTGAACCTTGGGTGATAGAGGTTTTATGCCCATTCATGGAAAAGCACTTTAACTATACAGGGGGAGAGAAAGGAGAGATAAATAACACTTAGATGGTATCAAAAAACCAAAGGGAAATGTATATGTATGTATGTTTGCATGTGTATAGCTGAATGCTATGTAACAAAAATGCAGTGTCAGTAGAAACTTCCTTTTGAGTTGTTGGTCAGGGTAGTAGAAAAGACTCAAAATTACACAGACTAGTGCCAAAGCCTTTAATTGCTTCCCAGAACTTGAAAGTAAGACTCTATTATTGAAGACAGGACATTCTTTGGACACAAGACTTGTAGCAATCAAGCCAGGACTGATCTGGAATTTCCTCCCTGAAAACTAGCTCCCATAGTATCAGAAGATATTGGGCAAGTTGCCAAGGGAGAAAATTAAGCAATGATTCCATACATCTATAAAGTATGTGAACTTCAGCAATGACCAGCCCAGCAAATAATCTCTACTGGTGGAGTAGTAGTACTTTTAACTTGGGAGTAATTGACAGTTGTCTAATTGGACTCAAGGCACGCTCAGTCAGTGAGTGATGGCTAACCTTGGTTGTCAACTTGAATCTGGAATCAATAAAAACTCAACTCACTAGGCACTCCTGGGAGGGACTTTCTTGATCAGATTATGTGAAGTAAAAAGACCCACCCTAAATATGAGTGGCACCTTCTGTTGTCAACCCAGATAAAAGGATATGGAAATGGAAAATTCGCTTTTGCCTGCTTGTCTTACCCTTGCTGGTCAGTTCATCTATCCTGTTGCTGCTGCATTGCTTTTTGTCAGTTCTGTTCCTCTAGAGAACTCTGACTAATATACTGGTTAAGGTGCTACTGAAAGTTTATTATCAACAGTACTAAAAATGCTCACCTGAAGAAACACTAAAATCACAAATCATCCAGATCCTGACACAGAAGCAACAAAGGTCTAAAGTAGAGTTCAAAGAAATGTTGTGCTTCCCATATGGAAGTTACCAAAGAATTTTGGTCCTGTACCATCCAACATTTACTAGAAAAACTTGAGTAGTCTCTCATTCAGAAAATGTGTTCCTCTAATATAATAGTTTCATTTATGGGAAACATTTTTCTCATAAGACAATAAAGCATAATTGCTCAGGAGTCTCAGTTTGTGTACTGGTCATGGAAAAGCTAAGGACAGAGTTTATAATCGTCTCTGAAAAACATTCAGATCTGATGGAATATAGTCAGATGCTGCGTTAGTTGCTTTTTGGTTGCTGTGATCAAATATTAAAGAAGAAACAGCTTCCGGAAAGAAGGTTTTATTCTGGTTTACAGTTCTAGAGAGGTAGAGTCCACCATGGCAGGGAGGCACGGCACAGAAGCATGAAGTGGCTGGTCATACTCCATCCACAGTCAAGAAGCACAGAATCTTATTTTGATTCTGGGATCCCAGCCCATTGGATGAGGTCGCTCCCATTTAGGGTGAGGTTTTCCACCTCAATTAACCCAATCCAAACACTCCTTACAGACAGGCTCAGAGGTTGGTGTCCTAGGAGAGTGTAGAACCTATTAATTTTGAAATCAGTATTAACTTCACAGATGTTATCCCTGGATATATTATGTTTTATTAATCTATCTAAGTTCTATTAGGAGTAAATTTCCTCTATAATAAAGGACACATTGTGTGCATATTCATGAGTTATGCATGGTTAAAATGAAGAATGAATAGCGGTGGATGAATGAATGACATAAAAACTGATTATTTCTATTACCTTCCTGAAAATATTTTCACTGATTACTGACAAATGTAGTTTCTAAAGTTCTAATATTATACTACATCAAGCGTAAAATTAAAACCAAATTATTTAGAATTTGATGGTAAGCATTCTCTCAGCAGACATTTTCCACACCAGAAAGTTTAAGTTTTACTGGCTTTAATTCTTGTCTCTAAACTCATTTCATATCCTAACAAGCTATTTTATTCAATAAATATTTATAAAGCTCCCTCCACGACACACATTCAAGTTTCTGTCAAAGAGAAAAGGTTAGCAAAGCTCAAATGGAATGCTTGAGAGTCCAGAACTGTCTTTGGCATTTTTTAAACACTAATAGTGAGTTAGTGGCACTTATGTCCTTGGAGGAGGAGTTTTGTAGCTCTAGGCTGCAACTGACAGATTTGTCTGTAGCACCTGCTCATGCCAGATTCTATGAGAACTGACAATAAGCTGTCATATCTGCACTGTACATGACTGTAAAAATGCCTTCTTTTAAGATAAGAAATTTTCAGCTATTCCTTTTCCTTACATGAGAATGTGCACTGTTGCTTTGGTACCGATGAACAGATGGCCTAACCACTGCAAAAGATGGTCCATTTAATATAGAACTCTCACCAGAAGAAATATCTAACAGACATATTTAGGGACTCTTTGGAGAACAAAGGGTACACTATTCATCATGTCACAGAGACTTAATTTGCTCATCTTATGATTCTGCCTCTTAAATACAAGTGGAAATGAGCAGGAATTCCCAGCATCATCATCAGAGAGTTCTCATTTAAACACTTCATAGAAGCAGCCAATGCTGAGAATTCACCTAAGCAAATGATCAGTAAAGGGAGACAAATATATATAATACCTATGAGCAGGAAGATCCTACCAGAGACAAAGCAAAATGAGCGGCAGGTCTGCTTAAAACCTGATTTATATAAGTGAAGAGCAAAGAACTCTATCAATAATTCATAAAAATGATAGACTTTTAAAAGTAAAAAGAGAGTGCATTTTAATATGTGTTATTTTTTAAATCTTAACTGCTGAGGAGTACCAACACAGGTTAGTACATAAACCTATTTCTAAATTATTAATCAGTGTTGGATCAGCTCTCCGAGGCTGTAATTTTGCCACCAACTTATTACTTGACTTTAGACAAGTTTCTTTGTGAGTCATTGTTTTTAATCACTAAAAATGGAAATAAAAAATGGAAATAGCAATTTCCCCAAATCCTAAGATTATTGTAATATTAAAATGACATAGTGATACATTAAGTTTTCTTCACTTAAGTTGAAAAAGTCAATTGATTGATTCAAGTGAATTGTCACATCTCAAATTAGATAGAATACCTGTAAGACTATACTGAAAATAACAATGAATACAATGTCATAGACATTTCAATTAACCGACTATAAATACAGGAAAGAACTCCAATAGTATTTTCTGGCTGACAGTATAAAGTAGGGTACTAGTCTCTGTACTGGTCAAAGCAAATTGACACTGCTCAGAGTTTTCAGCTCTATTTAGTAAGTGAAAGGGGGAAGAATTTGGAAACCATTCACAGGCACAAACTTGGAACAATCAAGATTGATTACATAGGACAAGTGAAGTTTCAGAAGTGTTGTTATTAGAGCACTGCATCAGAAAAAGAAATTTGAGTTAAAAAAACGCCTAGCAATTAGAGCTGTCCACGTGTGAAAAGGAAGTGCTGCAAAGTAATGAACTCCTGTCATCAGGCAGGCTCGGGCCTCAGCTAGCCCATCAATCACCTGTCAAGAGTGCCAAAGAAAAGAGAACACTAGACACCCTCCAAAGTTTCTTCCAACCAGGCATTTTAAAAATAGTGAACAGAACAGGACTTCCTTTTTTGTAAGATTTTATTTTTATTATATGTTTATATGTGTGTGTCTGCATGTGTGTTTGCCATATGTGTGCTCTTGTCGACAGTTAGAGGCCAGAAAAAGGTGTTAGATCCCCTAGAGATAGAGTTACAGGAGGGTTGTGAGCCACTTGATGTGGGTCCTAGGAATCAAACTCTGGTCCTTGCAAGGGCAGTAAGCACTTTTACCTGCTGAGCTATCTCTCCAGCCACAGGTTTTAATGTTTTACATTGTCACCTTGTGGAAACAGGCGTTTCCAATGTAAAAACCATTGAGTAATATGCTAATGCACCATTATTGTGATGATGGTTCTGAATTGCAAAAAAGAGAACAAAAATTAGTTGCCTAATTTTTTCATCAGACCATTCATTATGAATGCTTATGGTTTGATGCTACCATCAAGTTTATAGTTAAAAGCAGATATTTTCAATGGTCATATGTGACTTATCCATTATTCCTGTTAAATGAGGCATGAAATGTTTTTTTTTAATTATTTTCATTTATTTATTTGTTTGTTTATTTATTTATTTATGGTCTTTTTGAGACAGGTCTCCCTGTAGTCCCAGCTGGCCTGGGACTCTATGTAAATCAGGCTGGCTTTGAACTCACAGAGGTCTCCCTGCCTCTGCCTCCCGAGTGCTGGAATTAAAGGTGTGCACTACCACACCTGGGTTATGGAACCCTTTTAGTTTTTTTTATTCATTTTTTTAATTTAATTTTTGAGAATTGTGTACAACATTTTTTGATCATATTTAGATCCACTCCCCTATCTGCAGCCCTCCTACCAACCCGTCTAATTTCATGTACTCAATTATGTATATATTTAGGCCTATAGAGTCAAATTTGTGTCTCCAAATGCCCTCTGGTGCAGATCCATCCACTGGAGCCTGGTTAACCTACCAAGAGTCACACCCTTAAACAAACTAGATTCTCCCTGTCCAAGCAGCCGTCAGTTGTCAATAGTTCCTCAGGTAAGGTTAGGGCTTCTTACCTACTTCCCCATGCCTATTCTGCAATTTTGTCTGGCTTGAGCTTACCTAAGACTTGCGTGTGCTTTCATCATTGCTGTGAGTTCATATGAATAACTGATCAACTATCTGGAGAACTCTGTTTCCCGGTAGTCAACCAACATCTCTGGCTCTTACAGTCATTCCACCCTACCTTCTGCAATGATCCCTGAGCCTTTGGAGGTAGAAGTTTGATATAGGTGTCCTATTTGGGGATGAGCACGCTATAACCTCTTGTTGTCTGCATATTGGACATTTGTGGGTCTTTGTGTTAATCATCATCTGCAGCATAAGGAAGATTCTCTGGTGAGAGTAGACAGATGCATCAATCTCTCTACTTTAAAAAACTAAGCTTCAAAAATTTCTTCCTAGAAATTATCTGAAAGGATAAAAGTGATGCTGCTTATAATTATTGGGAATATAATATGAGATATAATATAAAAATAAAAACTTCATATAGGAGTCCTAGCACCAGCACTCTGCAGATTCTTAATCTCTATGCTTTGGCCATGTGTGACTTTTGTGTTTCTGGCCCTCTGTTGCATGAGGGAGCTTCATTAATGACAACTGAGATATTCATTAGTGTCCTTTTTACCCCTTGTTCTATGTTTCATGAACCTTAGGTACAGAGGTTGCATTGTAGATGTGCCATATAGACTTGGTAAATTCACAGACAAAGGCTCAGGAACTGCTGAGGAAAATGGGTCAGCAGAAAGATTGTAAGAGCCAGGGAGGAGGTACAAGACCATATGGAAATAGAGACCGACGAGCTCCTGGGACCTTGCTCATTTGAACCTACAGCAATGGTGTCAGCATGTGCAAGGCCCATGCAAACTCAAGCAGACAAAACCCAGCATAAAACTGAAGAAATGGACAGATGACCCCAATCTTAGCTGAAGAAATATTGGCAGCTGATTACTGCTGGGTGAGGAAGAGCTGATCTTCCTAAAGTGGGGGATTCTGGATAGGCTGACTGGACCTCAGTAGATGAACTACACTGAGGAACGTTTGGGGACACTAACTTGACACAATAGGCCTTACTACAAATGACAGAATGCATGAGTTCCAATTAGGGGCGCTCTGGGATGGTTCTAATGGGGAAGGGGGTATAAAGATGATTAAGATTGAGATGATGTGTATGAAATACACAAAATTCAATAAAAATTATAAAAAAATAAATTAAATTAAAACTGTTCTATGAAAATAAGTTGCATCTTAATGAACAAGGACTTGAGATTGAAAAAAGAATTACTGAAAAGTGAGTGTCCCACCTGAGACTGACATTGTTGGCATAGGAATAAATAAGTTTTTGGATGTTAAACTTTTCATCTGCAATGTAATTTGAAAACATCTTGCTTTACATAGTCTATCCTGTGGTTTGAATGTGTTCCCCAAATTTCATGTAGTGGAAACAATCCCCAAAAATCATATGTTAATAACTTTGGAAAGTAACTTGGGTTAGAAGAGATAATGAGGGCTGGGAACCCTTGATGTAATTAATGGCTTCAGAAGAAGAAGAAACTCCCAATTAGGCATCAGCTCAGCTGAGCATATGATGCCCCCTACCACATTATGAAGCTAAAAGACACCATCAGATGCCAGAACCATGCTCTTGGACTCCCCAGCCACCAGAGCCATGATCTATTCTACATAAAGTTCTATTCTTCATAAATTAATCAGGGAATGGTACTGAGTTATGACAACAGAAACCAGATGACATACATACATTTATATGAAATTATATGTAAACAAATATACTTCTAAATAAAAAAAACTATCTTAGATTTTGTGGCTCCATCTAGGGAAACTAGAAATTCACTGTTCAGTCACAATTGGCTATAGAACAAAATTCAACATATACTTTGACTCTCTACTCTTCTGTTTTGTTTTGTTTTGCTATTGTTTTGTTGACATATAGCTTCAGGCTGCCCAGGCTGGGCTCACACTCATTACATAGCTGAGGTTGGCCTTGACCTCATGATCCTCCAGCATTCACCTCCTGTATTATTTGCATTTCTGTTGCTGTGATAGGAACACTGACCAAAGCAACTTAAAGAATGAAGGCTTTATTTGAGCTTATGGTTCCAAAGGGGCAAGGTTCTTCATGGCAGGGAGGCATGGTAGCAGAAGTGGCTGGAGGAGGAGCAGAAGCTAAGCTCTACATCTTCAAGCAGGCACAGGAAGCAAACACTACTCAAGATCCAGCAAGGCTTAAGAACTCTCTAAGCCCGCCCTCAGTGACATGCTTCCTCCAACATGGTCACACCTTCTAAGAGCTCCCAAAACAGCACCACCAACTGGGTACAAAATTTTGAAATACTTGGAGCCTACAGGGGACATTCTTATTCAAACCATCACACCTCCCAAGTGCTTAGATTACAAGCATGTACCATAGCTGACTGACTCCTTATACTTCTTACTACTCAACTACATTGAATAAGTTCAAACACTTAGTTGGCCCATTCAGATCTCACATAGTTAGAATCACTAGATTTTGTGGCCATACCTGTGTTCAGGGGATAGCTCCTAAAAAGATCAAAGCATCCATTGTCTTCAGGGACTAGACTGGCAATGAAAAGATACACATCATCTCCTTACTCTATTCATCAGACCAATTTTGCTAAAGCTACACAAAGCTCCAATAAACCATTTTCCGAACTGGGTCTGACTAGTCAGCTAGATAAAACCCTTCATGTAATTTTGGAGCATGTTATTTACAGATAAAATGGAAATGAATGTTGTGTTGAATAAATGACTTATTCAAGGTCAAAACAGTAAGTATATTTACATTCTAAATGTTCTATCTTTGGTTATGACTTCTTAAGTTAGACAACTGGCTCTGTTTTTTAATCTAGATCAGATGTGTATGCCACTTATAATGCTGCATATATAAAATATGCTTATTTGTACATCTATTTCTTAAAAATTTTATTCCCATATTTCATTTTGCATTTCAAAATGAGAAATATTATGAACATGTTTAGTTGATACCTCTCTATGTTTGGTGGAAACAATGTAGTAATTTGTAAAGCAGAAAGAATCAAAACTTGCATTAGTTTTACGTGAAACAGACTCAATTAATAATGAAAACTGAGACAGTGTGGAATGGAGTCCAATGATACAGTGCTTACCTAGTATATGGAAGGCCCTCATTTCTATCTTCATCAACATAGAGGAAGGAAAGGAGGAAGAAAGGGAGGAAGGAGGGGGGGACGGAGGGACGGAGGGACACAGGGAGGGACGGAGGGAGGGACGGAGAAACCTGATGGAACCATGATTGCTAGTTATGTCTACTTTTGCTATATTTTAAGAGATATTTCTCTAGAGAGAACAATAGGCTATGTTACAAACTCCTGTATTATTACCCTGGCATAGATCTTACAGACGACAATTAATACAAGGAATTATGTTAGGATAAAATCCAAAGAGTAATAACTGTGTTTTCTTGATAGGAAGTCATCTTTGTGTGTGTGTGTGTGTATGTGTATGTGTACTTGTGTGTGTGTACTTGTGTGTGTGTGTGCAGTCTGCCATACACATCCCACTTGTCTTTGCACAGTCTAAGCTTGTGTCATGCATCTTGAGAAAAATTAATTTTTGCTTAGATGAGACATGCCAAGCAATTTGAGGTTTCGATCTGGTCATCTGTAAGGATGCCCCTGAACCAGGAATAATCATCATGTTTACATGGGTTATGTCCATCAGAGTATTAAGCAATTGTGTTGGTAAATAGGCCAGAGGAGGAAAACAAAAAATCTAATGAGTATCATCATTGAAGTGTTTCAATCTCTGGATCCAAATTACCATTATTATTTGCTGCTAAGACTTCCGATTATATATGAATTCTGCAATACCAATTTATCTCTTCTAGAAATTTGCTCTTTATTCTTAAAATAGAAGCACAGCTCTACCTAGTACACAATGATGAAGATGAAAGCATAGAGCCCGATATATTTCTATGAATGAGTGGGTTTGATTTCCTTCTTGGCAACAGCAAATTCAAGCCATTAGACTAAATGTGTTCATTCAACAAAAAATGTGTCTTGTTAGATAGAATAATGCTCTGAGTTAAGCAAAGGAGTCTTAGAAAAATGAAAAAGATTTTCAAGGAAGTGAATGAGATATTCATATCTTAATGGAAATAAAACAACTCACTGTTTTTTTAAAGACGTACTTAGATGTTCTTGTCTGGCATATAATAATACTATGCACATGTTTCCCATTCCCCTTAATTGCTTTAGGAATTATAGTTACTCATTCGTTCTTTACTCTCAAAACTGTTTGTCCATAGACTGTAGTATTAATACTTCAAGTATCCCCTGTGATTTCAGTGGTTGTAATTGATAGAAACCAACATTAAAGAAGCATAAAAGATCAGAACTGTATTAGAGGGCTGTTATTCAGCACACAGATTCAGAGATAGTGACCTTGATCCAGAAAGGGATGAGAGTGAGGGAAACTGTACTTAGTAGTCAGATCTCACAGGGAGAGGCCTGCCCCGATTTAGGACACTATGCTAAGAGAAGACAGAGTGCTCGTGACAATTTAAGTGAAACTGCATGGAAGAAATGTAAGGCCCCAAAGCAAAGGGAGCACAGTATCAGATGGGAGGGATGAATGAATCAATGAAGGCTACACTATATTTTTATCCTTGGCCAACACCACATTGAGAAGGTACATTGCAATGGGGCCCAAGTACATTAGTGCAGGCTTTGCTCATGTCTTCACTCAGTTTTAGTGCTGCTAGTGGTCCACATGTCCATTTTCAAGACTTCTGACTTAGGACAAGGTGTGTGACTCACTTGTTGCTCACTAGGTACACTTTCATATGGCAAGCTGAAAATGTGTGAGGATTTGCTCTGTGTGTACGTATGAGAGACAGCAAGGGGGAGAGAGAGAGAGAGAGAGAGAGAGAGAGAGAGAGAGAGAGAGAGAGAATTACTAGCATCTTGATCTTGGACTCTTGGCCTTTCGAATAATGAAGAATAAATTTGTGTTGTTTTGAGCTCCCTAGTTTATGGTACTTTCTTAGGGCAGTCCTCTCAAATGAGCATGCCTTGAGACACACCATTAAAATGACAGGGTGGGGGGCATTCTTTTACACCAAGATG
>NW_008358387.1:4733598-4757836 GCF_000622305.1 Nannospalax galili
GAGAGAGAGAGAGAGAGAGAGAGAGAGAGAGAGAGAGAGAGAAACTTGGCTACTTATTGCCAACTTCCGGCACATTGCTGTATGTCAGGCTATAAATTTATGATAACAGAAATAGTATTAAACGAGGAAGATTAGTTTCATTAAACTTGTAGACAAGCAATGAATTTCTGATTTTCAGTTTCATAATATTTTAAACTTGATGTGAAAATAAGGATTTAAGAAATATTGTCAACTAAAACACCTAAAACCTTTTATCGTCCCTGTATGACACAGTGAGCGTTTGATAAAGAATATAATTATTGACTGATGGATGATAATTTATGATGTAAGTCTAGATGAAATTGATATTAGCAACAGAGCAGTATCACTCATTACTAACATTTGTAAAACCAGAATTTCACAGCCTTGGACTGGATACCTTAGGAACCTCAGGTTTTGATGCTTATAGCTACATAAGAGAGGAGAGCCCCTACTTCATGTTATAAGGAAAGACATTAAAGCCTGCAGTGGTCTAGGAACATATTCAGAATCACTTAGCTAGTAAATAGTTAGACCTGTGGTTGAAGACACTCATCATTTTTTTTCTAACGTAATTGTGTGTGTGTGCGTGTGTGTGTGTGTGTGTGTGTGTGTGTGTGTGTGTGTGTGGTGGGGAAGGAGGAGGAGTATTTGTGCATGTCTGTCTGGGTTTGTGTGCCCTTGTACTTGCACATGGATGGCAGAGGAGGACAACAGATGTCTTGCTCTGTCATTGTCTACCTTGTTCCCATGAGACAGGGTGCCTTCCTCAACCTGGAGCTAAGATGGTGGCCTGTAAACCCCAAAGATTCTCCTGTCTCCATCCTCAACAGTCTTGGGCTACAACTGGCTTTTGATGTAGGTGCTGAGGATTTGAACCTGGGTCTTCATGCTTGTGCAGCAAACACACCCACTAAGCCATCTCCCCAGCTCCATAAATTACTTTTTAAAATTAATTTACAAAGTAGATTTCTTTATGGCATTTTCTTCCATTCCTAAGTTGGGGTGACCCTTCCAACTGTTTCTATTCTCTCCCATCTGCCTGCCTCAATTCCTGCTTCAAACCTTCTCCCCCAAGATTCACCCATCAACTTTCATATCACACGAGCTCTGTTACCTTCCTACACCCTCTCCCTGAAAGCCTCCCTTTTTTACCTTCTCATATGCCCCTTTCTAGTTCTCTGGGCTCTATACATCCTACCACATAAATGCATATGTGTCAAATTTGGGATCTAGGATCCCCATATGAGACAAAATATACAGTATTTGTCTTTATGAGATTGGGTTATGTCCCTTAGTACAATATTTTGCAGTTCCAATAATTTTCCTGAAATTTCATAATTTTACATTTCTTTACAGCTGAATAAAATTCCATTGTGTATTTGCACCACAATTTCACTATCAATTCATTTATTGATGGCCATAGAGACTGACTCTACCTCCTTGCTATTATGAACATGGCTGTAATAAACATGGATGTGCAAACAATCTCTGGTGGGGTATAGAGTTCTATAGTAAACACCTCTGGTGGGGTACATATGTCAAGAATGGTACAGCTGATTCATATGGTATTTCTCTTTTTATCTTTTAGAGAAAATTCCACACTGATTTCCAAAGTAACTATACCAGTTTACACTCGCACCAATAGTTAATAAAAGGTTCTACCCAGTTTCTTGCTTGTAGTAAATGCTCAGAAAGTATCAATTTATTCCTAACATGTACCCCACATTCTCTGATTTAATTCAGCTGGTTTACGCACACACGCACACAAAGTACCTGTTAGTTTTTAAAGGGGCATTAGAATTCACTGTAGGAAAGCAAGAGCACCTGCAACATTTAAATTTCATACTAAAAGTGGATTACAGTATCTCTTTAACAAATTCAAGTAATAGATCTTTAAACATTGTCTATTATCCAAGATTTATTGGGAAATAATCACACAACTAAAGATAAAAATCTAACCTTATAATAAAAGTCATGGCTGATATTTATTGAGTACTATGTGCTTTGTTATTGATGACAAAATGTGCTACATTTTCTCATTCTAATCTTTCGTTTTCACAACTGAAGTTGATTTCTGTCTTCCTAGTTATTAGAACAGGAGATAGAAGTTAGACAGGCAGTTTTAGATAGTGAATTCAATACTGTCCTTGACCAGAAGTCAGAATGCCAGAAGAGGGGGGCTCTGGATCTTGCTCTGGCCTCTATCTATCTCCTTTTACATACACTAAATGAGTCCCATTGTCTGGAAGCTATATGTGAGGCTATGGCCAAAACTCAGACTCCTGGGCACCTCATGGGTGAACCAACTAGACTAACAACTCTCCCATGCCTCATCCCAGTTTCTGCCATAAACCCTATTAAAAGTCCCTGAAATTGAGCAGTTCAACTAGGCAACTCATCCTTGTACCTGCTCTTAGTGCACAGTTCTTTCCTTCCTTCCTTCCTTCCTTCCTTCCTTCCTTCCTTCCTTCCTTCCTTCCTCCCTCCCTCCCTTCCTTCCTTCCTTCCCATATAGTCCTATAGTAAACCTCCTTTCTAAACTCATCCTACCATTGTCCACGGAGTTCTGGAGACAAAAAGAACACAAGCCCCTGGGTGGCCTTTGCTGTTCCAGCACCTTACCTCTTGGAGCTATGCATACCTGAGGTGGTAAATTTCCCTGGAGCTCAAGGAAGCCTGCTTTACCCCAGATGACAAACACTGTAAAAAAAAAAAAAAAAAAAAAAAAAAAAAAAAAAAAAAAAGAGAGAAAGGAAAAAAATATTTAATTTGTATAATTTCAGAAGGTCCAAACTTTTTTAATTGACGGTGTATTGCAATGTTGTTTCTTTCCAAAGCTCTTGGACATGTTAGAAAACAGGATCACTGATGGACCAAATAGAATGCATCAGGGAAGAGAGGACAGTCACGTTGAGGTAATGAACCACATCCCATGCTATAGAGTACATTAAATGCACTAAAGGACTAAAGAGAAGGCATTCATCAGCAAGGAAGGGGGATTTACAAATGAATGCTTCTGCTATAAACAAACACCCAAAACAACAACACAAGAAGGACTGACACCCAGCCTTCACTACAGAGAACTAAGCAGAGCCTGTTACGTGCAACAACTCATTACTTGTCACAGCACCTCCATTAGTAATGACTGTCAGAACCTACAATTTACAGGGTCAATTCAGGCTCAAGACCACAGAGCTAGAAAAATCCTTTTTTTACTCTAATAATCATAGAAAATTACTTTGAAGAAGAAAAATATCTTTTTACAAACTGATGCAAGTATATCCGATTTTTCCACTTCTAATCCATGTGAGAATATGTCCTTTGGTGAAGTTTTTCTTCTAGCCTTTGGATAGAATTATTTTAAAGTCTATGCAGCTCATTCTCCAAAATTCTTTCTGACATTACCCAGGAAAGACAGTAATTGAAAGCTTTGACATACAATGAGCATTGGAGAGTATTATTAATGTGCTATTCACTATAGTTACTATAACAAACTACACAGCACATGTAAATTAAAGGTGGTAAGTAAGGTAACTAACACATAGTCCCAAATATATGCTCCCAATGACTTGCTTCCTCTAGCCAGTCCCCATCTCCTAGTTTCCAAAACCTCCCAAAATAGCACTGCCAGGCAGGGAGCAGAAAGGAAAAAAAATGAATGTCTGAATTCAAATAAAAACAGGGAACATTGCCCTTTATTCTTACTGAACACTGAATATTTCAGAAAACATATATATGAGAAAATATTCATATCTATTCTATGTATATGTGTTCAAAGTAGTTGTGTTGGAGGTATGCTTCCTCACAAAGTAGAAGACGTTGGATGTTTTCTTAAGACCCCACTAAGTGGCATGGCTCCTAGCAGTTGTTCAACTAGACTGCCTCACAGGATTCTGCTGGTGATTGCCTTCTTTCTCAGAGATGTCTGCAGTGGTAAGATAAATTTTAATCATGTTAATATAAATTTCCAAAGATCAATGAGTGTTTAGAAAGAATAAATTCTTTTATTGTGAATTTGAAAAATACTATGCATAATATTTGGGGAAGTTTGTATTAAGATGTGTATTTTGCTGTGAATGGATATTTTGCAAAGCACATGCTGGCTTAGCAGTTAGGCACAAATGAGATTTCAATAAGCATTCATCATACATTAGAACATGGTATGACTGATAAAAGGTTGATCAAAATTTCTTCTGAATTGTGTCAGAAAAAAACAATCATAATATTTATGCCAGTATTATTCAGTGTTATTCTGTATCTATTACATAAAGAACTTAAGATGGTTTCTAAGTTGTTTACAAACTAAGAATCTGAATATATTCTATGAAAAGAAAGTATATCTTAGTTGTGTCCTTTTATAAAATAAATCACTTTTTAATAGTATATATGTTAGTTACACTAATTAAAATACCCTTAAAAACTCCGTGGCTTTCACACAGCTCTGTATTTCTTTCTTAGGACAAACTAAATGTTCTTAGCAGGTGGCCCTTCTCTTCACAGTGATTTGAGGCCCATAGTTCTATTCTGACTTCTCTAGAATTCTGTCATTTCCTGTACTCTGTAAAATGAAGGCATAAAGGAGTGTGCCTACATTTTAGAGGTGACAACCCAGAAGAAAATAGAATCTCCATTCACATTTCATGAGGAAAACTATGAATATAACTTGTGTAAACATGAAAGGACTTAACCACATCTTTACTTGCAACTAGAAGTAGAAAGGAACTCAATCATCTCCATCACAGATCAAAAAGTGTCTAAAAAAAAAAAAAGGCAACTTCCCTGACAGGATTTTAGATTTTAGGGGCAGAATGTTGAATGTTTAGATGCCAAGGATCAGCCATTCAAAATACATGTAAATAAAAAGGAAAATAGAAAAACATTAAATTAAAATAGTAATGGCAGTAAAAGAAAGGAAAAATGAAAGCCAAATCTTGGATAAATGACTCATATTTATGCTATTTTATGCTATTCCACTTCACCTGACAGGATTTTAGATTTTAGGGGCAGAATGTTGAATGTTTAGATGCCAAGGATCAGCCATTCAAAATACATGTAAATAAAAAGGAAAATAGAAAAACATTAAATTAAAATAGTAATGGCAGTAAAAGAAAGGAAAAATGAAAGCCAAATCTTGGATAAATGACTCATATTTATGCTATTTTATGCTATTCCACTTCACAGAGGAGGCAGTATAGAATAGACAAGTCAGACATGGTATAAATAATGCTTCTGTGTATTTCTAGCCTGGGCAAGTAGTCAAGCTCTCTCCTCCAATACAATAAAGTAAAAGAACACTTTCTCATCTCACACTGTAATTAAGTAACATGTGGAAATGACATAGAGAAGTTTAATGGTGGGAAATAGTGGTGAGGAGAGCCGTTAGCACTGCAAATCTTTCTCATGACATTTTAACTTAGATGTTACCTCAATGACTTGACTCCAAGCAAATCATGGCATATTCCATAAATCAGATTTCTGGGTAGCTATGAGCATAACATCCACCCTTGAACCATGGTACATCTCATATTATTCTGACATGAGTACCCAATTCCTGGATGACCACCATCTCCTAATTCACCTCTGTGCTTCTGATATGTTCCTGGCATGATTTAGTTTTCAAATGAGCAACAGATGACTTTGCTATACAAGATGGCATCTAAAATGACAGCTAAATAAACATTATGTTCTCAAAGTCTTGATTATTATCTTTATTGTATTTATTATTGTTGTCTGTGTATGATGTATGTGTGTGAATATGGGCATGAATGTGTGCTGCTGCACCTGTGGAACTTGGAGGACAGCTTTCAGGAGTTGAATCACTCCTGGAATATCATGACTGTAAAGTCTTATATGTCTGATTCTTTTTACTTTTAATTCTAGAATATTCTCTATGGAATATGATTTAATTTCGAGCCTTATTTTCTTTATATTTAAAATGAAGAGATAAGAAAGATTTCAAAATCACTGAAGCAAAATACCTAATCTTGCACTGCTGTATTCTCCATGTGTAAGAAAATTCACTTCACATGATAGGCAGCCAATATGCAAAGACTTTATTATCAGCAGCAGTAAAACAGTACAAAAATACTTAAGAGAAATGATGTCAAATTCCAGACAGAATAAATGCTCATGTGAAACAGACAATGAGAAAGGCACAGAAGAGCTGAAGGAACATGGTCACAGACTAAAGGTTAATAGACACTCAGTAACCTCAACAGAAGGGCTTCTTGGGAAAAGCACTCAGTGTTAGTGCATGGCCAAGTAACTTACCTGGACCTTGAGTGTAGAAAAATGTCTTCACAAAAGGAAAGCAGAAAACTGAAATTCGAAGGTATTCGTTTGAAGTCAGTAAAATGCTGAGCCCTAGCATCTCTTATTTGATCATTATATATGTATATGTGTATATGTGTGTATATATACATATATATATATGTCAAATGGTTATTTCATACATGTCAAAGTATATACATTATATATATATGCACATATATGTCAGCTGAACCCTAGCATCTATTGATTGATGATTTCATGTATATATGTCAAAGTATATACATGGTGACATATATACATGTCAAAGTATCTCCAAATAAAAAGCCAAGGATATCAGATTCTATCAGATTGATGCTGCAAAGAAGGCCTTTATAGATACTTCCAATGGGATTGAATGGTCATTAAACTAAAAATAGGACAATATTAGTAACGTTTCTTTACTACATATGTATTGAGTTTGTCAAAATGTGTGGAAAGCCTGAGATCACCATCTGCTTATCTGTTTGAGATTTTTTATAGTATTTATTTATTTATTCATTCATTCATTTATTTTGTGGGTGTGTTTGTGTATGTCTGGAGTGAATACCATAGTAGGGATGTTGAGGTCAGACTATAACTTCAGGAGTCGGTTCTCTCATTCTGCCATATGGGTCATCAAGCCAGGTCTCGGACTTAGCAGTAAGCATGTTTACCCTCTGAGCCATCTCGTCAGTCTTTGATTATCATTCTGTTGATCCTGAATCAATGTCTTCTATTCACGTGCAGTAGTTATAAGCACTTCATTGTCAGACACAAATTTGGCATTTACAAGATACGTTTTTGATTCTTGGAGAATCAATCTTGTACAATGTATTTTGATCATACTCAGACCTGCCCCCACCAACTTCATGTCCTTTTAAATTATCTGTCTTTTTCTCTTTTTTTTTTTTAATTTTGGTCTTTTTGAGACAAGGTCTTCCTGTAGTGACAGCTGGCCTGGAACTCACTACATAGACCAGGCTGGCCTCAATCTCACAGAGATCTGACTGCCTCTGTCTCCCAAGTGTTAAGATTAAAGGCATGTGCCGACATGCCTGGCCTATTATTCTAATAAGACTGATTGAGTCTAATTTATGTTCCCCAAATGCACTTAGTTCAGGGCCTGTGATGGTTTGAATGAAAATGTCCCCCATAGGCTCCAAGTATTCAGACATTTTGTCCCTAGATGATGGCACTGTTTTGGGAGGTTTTAGAAGGTGTGGCTATCCTGGAGGAAGCACATCACTGGAGGTGGGCTTAGAGAGTTATTAAGCCTTGCCGGACCTCCAGTTGCTCTCTTCCTCCCTGTGCCTGTGTGATGATGTGAGAGCTTAGCTTCTGCTGCTCCTGCTCCATCCACCACGCGTCCCTGCCATGAGTTCAGTGTCTCCCAGGTATTTGTTTTTAGTCAATATCACAAACTGAGCCACAGATTTAACACAACCCCCCTCTTAATCCCCAATAACTTACAATAGAGACACTGTATAATGTTGTTAGACTCAGTGAGTTGTAGATTATAAATTTCTTTTGGGACCTAACAGCACCTTCTCGCTCCCTTTCACACAAGTAACTTTAATATGTATTAAAAAGGCAGCTCTGTGGTTCCATTCCCTGTTGATTCTGTACTTATCCAAACATCAAACAGCATCAGAAACCAGACTAGAAAAAAGAAAATATAGGAACATGTCTGAGAGTAAGCAAAAACAAGAGTCTTTGGGTTGATTTTCCCCATCCTGCTCTGATTATTTGTAATTCTAAAAATAAGGTGGAAATACCAGCCAGGAGAAGCATGTTTATTTAGTGAGGGAATGCTAGAGAACACATATTTTCTGACACTCCCAGCAAAACCATCACCCATGATAACAAATCACAATGCTTAAGTTTATAGAGGAAGCCCAGGGTCTAGGAAACTGTAGCAATATGTTAACATCTATTCACACCAATGATTGCAGTGAAGTAATTTCCTCTGAGCATATCAGGATCATCATTGATCATTATAAAGCAGAGTTGCTATGGTGACCTACAGAATACCTTGACCTGCAAGCATGCCAAAGAAATAAACCAAAACAGTGCAGCCATGGTTAGGTCTAGGGTAATAGCAATGAAGCTGTTTACGTTCCTTTGTAGAAGGACATGGGAAGGTCACCAGACTCTCACCTGAGAGTCCAAGCACCACACCATTCTATCCTTAGCTGCATGGTAATCCTATCCCAGCTCTCTGCTGTCTTTGGCAATACTGGAGTGCATAAAATGTAGGTTGACTGAGACTTTAGTGGTACAACTTTCATGAGTGATCGCTCATGCTGGGATGAAAATTTCCAGTGATGTAACTAGTTTGAGTTACTGAGAAAATCCCTTTTCCATGTTGCTGTAGTAATTACAATAGTCATATTGCTTCACCAAACTCAACTTGGACAAAATCCTTTATTAGATTTACCAGTTTTCTATGTATTATGAATCAACATTCCTTTCTGGCTCCCAGGTAAGGTAGAGTAACAGTGATCCAAAGAACAGTTTGTGAAAATCATTAAAGGGGTAACAAAATGAGTAGAAGTATTTCATCAATGCACACAGAGAAGTGGAGAAATTGTAAGAAAATCTGAGAGCATCCCAATATTTCTAACAGTCTTCTGGCCTTTGATCATTCCAGTTACAAATGCACAAAAAGGTTGGTCACTTCTACCCATGGTGGGAAAGCGTCCAGTGTCTTCACACCTTCTCAGTGGGCTTACATCTTTTATTTTTTTTAGCTATTTTAATTATATCCTAACTTTAAAAATGTTTTTTTTTTTTATCTTTTAAAGCAGATATTTTAACATGTATTCTGGAACAAGCTCTACACTGAATTATTTAAATTTATTAATTCATTATATAATCAATCTGAAAGATAATAGCAAGCTAGATGTAGGACTTGTAGTCTTATCTATAATTCTGTAAAGATTCTGTTCAAAAAGAGAAGTTGGTCCTAAAATATTGGTTCACATATCTTGAGAATACTTTTCTGATAAGATACTGCGTTGTTGGTTTTTTTTTTATTTTTTCATGTACTATTTCTTCTTCTTTTATTCATTTTTATGGGGCTTTTGACTGCTCTAACAGTCCCCCCTCTGAAGAGGTAACACCAAAATCTTTTAAGGATAGATACAAGCTCCCAAATACTTTTGACATTTTTGGCCTTTGGAATGGAGTATGTTGCTAAGAGGCCCAATGACATTGTGAATTTTAGCCAAGAAACTGGCTAAAATTGGGGTCGTTTTACCCTAACTGCCTAGACAGTTCCTAACTCATATTCTTATCCCACCATCCTCTGAAGAGGTTACCCAAATTGCAGATAGGGAATCAGTGCACCACTCTGGCTTCTTCCATGCTGAACAGGGATGCAGGGTGAGGCAATTGGAGTACACCTTCAGTAGGTCTATCTAAACTACTCCCAAATTGCATAACTCTTATCTGTAGGGGGAAAAGAAAGTCCTTGAATAAGTGAATAAGAGATGTGAAGGAGAAGTAAAGGCAAGAGTAATTAGCATTACAAGCTCTAGACAGGAAACTAGAAAAAAAGTCAGAACAGGGCAATTTTCAAATGTTCACATGAGACTCCATTGGAATTTCTTGATAAGGGCTTCCAAAAGCATCCCTCTATTGGGTTCCTCCTCATTTTAATTTTGTCTTCCAAGGCTGGACTCAAGAGTGATGTGGATTCAGGATTTTCTTTCAGATTTTGATAGCTGTTGGAGTGGTTAGAATCAATGTCAGTTCCCTCTCAAAGGCTTCTAGGTAGGGGAAGAAAACAAATTTGTCCATCATTTTAGAATAATAGCAGGTTGCCTCCCTTAGCTACAGGTGGGCACTACAGTATTGCTGAGCAAGATTTGAAGTCTTACATCTGAGCAGCACTTTCTGATTAGGAACAAAATCATTAATGAGAAATAATTGTCTAAATAACTTTTTATATGGACTTAAGTCTAATGTCTGGTATCTGCATAATCGGGTTTTTTTAAGGGAGTTTTATACATATATATAATGTGTTTTGGTAAAATCCACTCCCAGTCTCCTGACCTTTAACTCCTTTCAAGACCACTCCACCAACATCTCCTGCTCAACATCATGGACATATTTTTTTAACCCATTTAGTCATATTTGCTGCCAGTTAGTACACTGATGTAGGGCCATCCATTAACCAGTGATACATTCCAGAAGAAAACTGACTTCCCCTCTCCCCACAGCTCTCCATTCTCCATAGTTCCTCAGGTAAGGGTGGGGCTTCATGAGCTGCTACTCCATTTTTTCTGAAATTTTGACTGGCTTGATCTTGTGCAGGTCTTACACAGGCAACCACAGCCCATATGAGCTCATGTGTGCAATGGCCCTGTCATGTCCAGAAAACACATTCACAGAAGTCTTGTGCATCCTCTTGCTCTTACAATCTTCCTGCCCCCTATTCCATGATGTTCCCTGGGCCTTTGGCGAAGTGGCATCATATAGATGTCCCATTTAGGGCTGAGCACGCCACTATAATCTATTCTCTGCACTTTGACCAGTTGCAACTTTCTATATTAAGTTCCATCACAGCAAAAAAAATTTCTCTGATGAGGGTTGAGAGCTTCACTAAAATGATAAAAGTAGATTCTCTCCCATTGCCTATGGCCTACCCAACCATGGGTTCTTGGCCCAGTTAACATTATCAGGCATGAGTTCTGCCTTGTAGCTGACGGCCTTAAATTCAATCAGAAAGTGGTTCATTGCCCCTATAACACTCATGCCATTCTTATACCAATAGGCAGTTCTTGCCAAGCTAGTCATTATTGTAGCTCATAGAGTTCACAGCTGGGTAAGACTGTTGATTACTTTTTCTCCCTCAATAGCCTAAATAACACCTTCATTACTATGAAAGTTAACCAGTAAAGAGGAAGCTTCCAAGTTAATACCTGCTTGATTTCCCCATGTCCTGTGACTCAAGTATTTGGTGTCATCAACAATAAGGTCTTACCTTAAAGTTCTAGTGGGTACCCAAGAGCGATGGCAATTTTCTGCAATGTTTTGGAAGTCTGTATGACTCCCTTGACCAACAACTCAAAGGGAGGTAATGCACACCTGGCACAGGGCTTTTAGTTTACTAGCTTATGTATAGCATAATTTTAAACATTTCCAACTCTTTCCAAGTCTTTTAATAGGAAGGTTGAGAGATCATGATTCAAATGCCCACTCTGTGACTTAGAGGGTGAAATACAGGTTAAAATAATGATATAACAAGAAATTTCACAAAATTGAACACCGTCATCTCTAGGTTTGTTATTGTTTGTTTGTTTAATTAGTTTGAGAGTTTGTGGCCAGTTTTTTTCTGTAATCCTCTACAGAAGACCAAAGTCCATATTTAGAACATACTTTTTTAACCTTAGCCACTAAATTCTTCCATTTTAGGAATGTGGAAACTAATGACATGTTATGTATCTAGTTCTAAATCACAGATAGAAGACAGAATCTGCTTTGGTAGATTCATTCTTTGTTAGGCAGACAGAATTGGCTTTCGAAAACAGCTCCTAAACCTCCAGTTCCTCAAAGAATTTACATTTTGCCAAACCCAGCAAGTCCTTAAGACTCTCTTATCTGTGGGGTATTGATTCTCAATCAAATTAAAGCCAGTATAGATATGAATACAGTGACCCTTTCAAAGGAAGGTCTTCTCATCACTCTAGGGCACAAATGAGTGGCATCTCAACTTTCAGCCATATGACCTTCCGAGAAAGCCACTGAAAATTAATTCATGGGAGACTATGACAGTGAGAAACTGCTTCAAAAGAGTAGAGCTTCATTAACCAGAATCATTCTTACAGCAAAATACTGCGGTGAATTTTTTAAAACTGCCTGGAAGTTTTGAGATACAAGAAGAAAAGCTTTAAAATTTTGTTCATGTTTTGATGTTCTCAATGAAATAAAACTGAATGGCAAAAGCTGTTGGGAAGGCTGCAATGCCTGGTTGCAAACTACTGGTGTAGATGTAAGTCGTTAGTTTTTCCTTCAGGAATTTCTCAATGTAAATTAATATCAAATATGGAATTACTAGGTTCAAAATGTGTTACCTCTAGTTTCAGTTCATTATTACAATTAATTTGTTCTAAAATAATTATTAGTCATTATCTTTGATATTAATACATTAATTAGAATTTTATCTTTGATTTCAATTTACTTTGGTTACTTTTTTGACTGCTAGATATTCTAAATTGTGGGCTAAGCACTTTCGACCATCAGCACTTTGTTCTGTAAAATTTCTTTGAGAAATGATCATATATCTATTTGTTAGAATAAATGACTGTAATAAACACTAGCAGATATAGAGATGCATATCTAAAATGCTGCTCACTTTTCTTTCATTACTGAAGTCTATATGGTCTCCTGGGCATTAACATTTTTATTTTCTTTGTGTGTGTGTGTGTGTGTGTGTGTATGTGTGTCCATACATGTGCACAGGTACCAAGCCCTAGACTGGCCATCATAATACTCTTGTGTGCATAGCCTCAGTAACAACCCAAGAAGGGACTATCAGATACCTGCCTAGATTAGAGGGTGTAAGAATTTCTAGGGGCTGAAGAGATGTCTTAGCCATTAAAGGCTCAGACTCAAAAGCAAAAGACAATAATCCCTATAGACTTTGCCTTGTGGTGATATAAATTTGGGAGATTACAGAGGCCTTGTGACCTAGGAAGAGTATGCAAATGAACTCAGAAGAGAATAATAAAACCACATGCTAAGAAGAGAAACAGTCATCCAACAACCTCTTATGACCTCTACACTGAATTGTTCTAAAAACCGTAACTACCTGTGGATTCTAGCCAACCAGTGCCCTTTCCAATCGACATAGTTTGGTTTGATTTCTGTCATTCACATCCAAAAGAGGCCACACTAAAGTTTATGAGAGAATTCCTTTTTTTTTTTTTTTTTTTTTGGTCTTTTTGAGACAGGGTCTCCCTGTAGCCCCAGCTGTCCTGGAGCTCACTATGTAGACCAGACTGGCCTTGAACTCACAGAAATCCACCTGCCTCTGTCTCCTGAGTGCTGGGATTAAAGACATGTACCACCATGCCCAGAAGATGGGAAAACTGAGGTTCTGAAATGTCAAAACTTAGCTAACTGAAACTAATTTAAGATTGCCAAAACAGGTGGTTTAAGCTCAGGTCTTCAGGCTACATAGCATATATGCTGGCATAGAAATTGATATGAAAATCTAACTGGCTGTCCTTGAATCTACCATTGATTTGAGGTTTTGTCTCTAGTTTGTAGCAGTTTGGTGGCTCCTTTTATTTTCAGTCCTTGTTATCATCCATGTATCTTACTTCTGAGATCAGCACAGATAAGCTAACTGGTGTGTTTGATATTATATTGAAGGAATTATAAAAACCAGTGAGTGGTTGGGAGGGAAATAATGAAGATAAACAACAACGATAACCTCAAGTAGCACTGAATTAAAAGATGTGTGGAGACACTCATGAGTGAGTAATTACAGCATACTGTGACAAGAATTGTATTAGAAATAACTAATCCCCAGTGACCTTTAAGAGCAAAAAAATGTATGAAAAAATATAAAGAGAATTTGAGATTTCCCAGAATGGAAAATACTTAAACTGAGACTTTAAAAGACTGTAGAAATATTCCAGACCAGGAACATCTTTTCAAAAGCAGAGTCTGAGTCAGATACAATCAGAAAATGACTTTTGATAGGCATCAAATTCAAAGCCTACCTTCTTCGGCCTGCCCATTCACTTATCTTCCAACTAACTGCAACAGTCTTTTAATTCTAGTGCTTTCCATATTTTTCTAGGAGAACTGAGGGTAAGTATATCTCATCTGAGTAAATATTTATTAGACACTTTACATATCCAAGGCTCTTTGTTAGGAAATGAGTCTGTGTGTATACTTGGGCAAGAGTGAAGAAGGGCACAAGTACTGGGTAGTGACAAAAATGAACTCACACTGATTACCAACTTCAAAACTTCTAGTTTACCTAGAGCAAGGAAGCTACAAGTACAAATCTTTTGCTGTAAGAACCAACAGAATCAGTGCTTAGTAATATGAGGCTCTGGGAAAAATGCTGAGATTTGATACCTGAGTACAAAGGAAGAGAGAGATAAGACTGAATGGAAACAGAGTAAAAAGAGCTCACAGGAAGAAGGAGGAGTGAGACCAAATATAGAGAGGTATGGAACTTCAATAAGTTATGAATGTATGGGCTATGAATATGCAAGAAGGTATGTGTGAGCTTCAAAATAGGTATTTCCGCAGAAGCAGGTAGAGAAGAGGAGACCAGCTTATGTGAGGTGTCATGCTTATTATTAATTGTGGACTTGACCCCACCTAGGAGACAAGATTCTAGGCATACCTGTGAGGGGTTATTTAGCCTCTGAACATGCCTGTGAGGGGCTATACTGTTTGAGTTCATTGAGGGGAGAAGGCCCACACTAAAGTGGATGGCACCATTCCTTGAGATTGGTTCCTGCACTATATAAAATATGAAAGCTAGCCAAACACCAGCATTCAGCCCCCTGCTTCCTCATTGTGGGTGTGATGTGAACATCCACTTCACATTCCTGCTGCATTGACTCCTTTGCAGTGATAGCCCAGTATCCTCGAGCTATGAGAGGATATAAAGCCTTTCTCCCTTGGGCTGCTTTTTCAGAGAAATTTTGTATATTTTTAATTGATTTTTTAAATGTATTTCATACACATCTTTATCCCCCCTTCTCCACTGGCACTCTCCCATAGCCTCCCCACAACTGGATTTCAAGAATTCTGTCATTTATTTTAAGGCTTACTGAATCAAGTTGGTGCCCCCCCCAGATGTCTTTCAGTGCACGCTCATCCACTGATGTCTAGTTAGCCTATCTAGAGTCACTCATTTAAAGAAGATCAGCTCTTCCTCACCCAGCAGTAATCAGCTGCCAATAATAATTCTTTGACTAAGATTGGGGCCTGATGTTCTTTGCCACAGTTCTGTGCTGAGTTTTTGTCTATTTGAGTTGTGTGGGTCTTGTGCATGCTGACACCATTGCTATAGGTTCACATGAGCAAGGTCCCAGGAGCCTGTAAGGCTCCATATGGTCATGTACCTCCTGGCTCTTAAAATCTTTCTGTCCCCTCTTCCACAATGGTTCCTGAGTCCCAGGTGGGTGAAGTTTATAGCAGAACAAGGAATAGAGAGAACACTAATGTGTCTCTCAACTCTCATCAACAAAGCTCCCTCATGCAACAAAGGGCAATGAACACAAAGGGTCACAAATGGTCAAAACATAGAGAATGACTCTGCAGAATGTGGGTCCCTGGACAGGACTCCTATATTAAATGCCAGCAAATTTTTATCAAAATAAAAGGAAAATAACTCAAGACAGGAGGCAGCAGAAGTACAAAACCTCCATTCTGTTTTTAATTATAATGTGAAGAATGGAGTAGAGTGAGGAGAATTAAAGAGCTAGTTATTAGTTCAAAAGATCACAAAGTCCTGTGTCCATACAGTGCAGGAGCCCAAACATTTCCAGTCTCCCCTATCATTCTGGAACATTCAGCATTCAGACCCCTTTTCTATTATCCCAGGCAGTGGCACAAAGTTTTCAAAATCCCTTGGCCTCTTTGGCTTATAAAAGTGAGGCAACTGTCCTCTTCAGCTCTGTAGTTTAAGATGAGAGCCATGTTTGATGTCAAAGAAGCTCCAGCACATTTCAAATACTGCTGTATGAGGAAAAAGGTTTTGGTTGGTTCTTTTCTTGGCTAGTATAACTCAGTCTTCGTGAAGTATTGTTGGCAGGGAAACAAATTATACTGTTCATGTCTCAAACCAATGCAATAAAACCACCTGTGTAGATATCCTTTTGTGCATTTTAAAGTCATTTTGAAATTCTCATTTTAACAACTCAGTGGAACTTTTAGATCCAGCTTATTGAGCAGAAATAGATATCAAAGATGCATTTATCTTGCTTTTATTTTCATGTTTTTAATTTCTTTTAAAAGAATGGGTTTGAGCATAGAATAGTTGCAAGGGTCATGTTTTCAAATTATAGTAACCAAACTAGGTAATTTTCAGAAATAGTAAGGAACTGGCATTTTTCAGTGTTTGAAATATTAAAAAATTTTATAAAGTGCCTAGTAGAAATTCCATATTTGAAGGCAATCTTTGCACTGATGACATTATCTTTCTTTTTAAAATATTTTGTATATTTATTTCTTATTTGGTGTTATGAGTGTATTGCCTGCATATGTGTAAGTGCACCTATGCTGTGCAATGCCTGCAGAGATCAGAAGTAGGCCTTGGATCCCATCCCATGAAACTGGAATTACGGATGGTTGTTACCCATCACGTGGGTGCTGGGAATTGAACCTGGGTCTTCTGCAAGATTAGATAGTGCTCTTAAATGCTGGGTCATCTCTCCAACCTGAGACAAAGTTATCTTTTGAGATTAATCTATGCTGCAGAGATTAGAGAACAGTAGCAACAATCAGAATTCATCCTGATGTTTATCTACATTCATAAGTTTTAACCTGAGAATTCAGTTTTCTTTTGGATGAATTTGTCAAAGAGACAGCAATTGAAAGTCAATATAATCTTTCTTATTCAAGAAAAGAAATGTTCAGACAATAGTGGAATATCTCATAAAGTCCAACAGGAGCGGAGCCACCAAGAAGCTAAATGTGTATGGCATAGATGATGTGAAATCACCAGTGGATCTGACTGGTATTGATTTTATTGTCCCACATCCATTAAATCACTTGTACAAACAGAACAGTCATTAAATGTCAGCCCAGGGAAACTAATTCTTTTCTTCTGATCAACTTGTTTCTCTGAAAATACAAACTCTGTCCTCACTCCCAGAAAGTCATGTTCTTTTCTCTAAACTATTCAGCCTTTTAACTCTTTTCACAATAGTGATTTGTTCAAGGATACAATCACAATCCATATTATATCAATAAAAACATTATGCCAATCACATTTGGGGCCTATTTTATGTTAAAGTGATCAACAGTACCAATGGAGACAAGATTATTCTGTGCACCACACAAGAGCCTCTATTCAGGTAGACAACCTGAATCTTGGTCTGATGGAGGGTCTATTCCAGCAGAGGCATCTGTGATCACCAGGCAAGGGAAGACAGAGTTTGGCCAACCATGCATGTCCTTTCCCTTCTCATTCTTTGGCCTAAAGAAAACACGTGCACAAAAATGTTTTCACATTTTCAGAAAAGGATGTATCTACAATGTGTCAGAATGTTACTGGAAGATGTATGAATAGCCAAAATGATTTTCCCAGGCTTCTCCAGGATTCATAATAATCTGTTCACTTGCTTCCATTTTCAAAACATCCTCAAGATCATCTATACCCAAAGGACAACTCTAAATCCATTTTACATGTGGAATTGAAGCTAAAGTTAGAAAAATCTTTATTGTTTTATTAGATCTATTTGGTACAAAGAGTCCAATGGATAGCTACCTGTTTCTTCATGTCTTTTGGGCAACATACACCCTTTTTCCCATCAAGATACAAAAGACAACTTGTACAAATAACTGAATTTCACATACATGAGCTTAAGCTTAGCCTCTACAGGGGAAGCACATATCCCTGTTTGCATCTATGTCCCAAAGTCCTGTGAAAAGGATCCAATCCTTAGTTTATATGAAGAAAATATCCAACGCAAGACCCAAACTGTCACCTAGAGGGTTAATCAGTATGACTTGGAGCTTAAACTAGATTAAAGTGTAGCAGGAGGCCTCCAAAGATGGTACAAACCCAGAGCCCTGGGAATCAGTGAGAATTCACTTCACTTCTTGGTCCGCAAATAGCTGGTGAAAAGGAGCCCACACCTCCGTACCCTGCTCGCAAGCCCAGTGACTGCTGACACACTGTGTGGCACGGACCAATCAGAAAACGATATGCTGACTAAAGGGACTTGGGGGCAGAGAAAAGGGAAATATAAGGCCTGCCCCCTCTTGCATTAAACAAGCCTGCAGCACCTCGCCTAGTGCTTGCTTCTACCCGACTACCAGTGTCTGCATGTTGACTCTCGCCTCTTGCCCCGCCCCCCAATTGGCAGGGGACCTGATCCAGGTCAGGGTCTTCACAGCTGGCCTGAGGAGAACCTGCAACACCTGGTCAGAACAGGGACCCCTGCCCTTGATGTTGGCAACACCCAGAACCTCGGTTTGTTTGGTAAGTAGGCCCCTGGATTTGTCTGTTTCTTCAGCTACTCCAGAGTGAGTGAGTAGCCCCCCCCCTTACCCCTCCCCCTCCACCCTGTCTGTTGTCTTTATTGTAGGACTAGTTTGTTAGATCAGGGAGGCATACTCTGCCATGTGGTCCCAAAGCCCACGTTGGCACCTTCCCCCTCGGCACCTCCCCACCTCAGCTCATCTGGGTGAGTTCACATAAGGGCTGATCCACCCCAAACTCAGGCTGTCCTGGAGACACCATGTGAGCATACAGCTGTTGGTGTCATGGCCTCCAGACATCCCTCACTGAGCTCAAGACATTTGGATCTGATACACCTTTACATGGCGGGGCGGTTTACATCCGAGAGGCTCACAGTGCTTCTTTGCTTCCTTTGTGCCCTCTTGGTAGTCACCCTCGTCTTCTACTTTTGTGGCGAATTCCCCTTTGTGAGACCCTCCCACAATGGGCAATTTACCACCACAATGCAGGGAACCACAAACCGCAGCACTCAAGGTGCAACTTAAAACCAGAGGGTTGAAAGTGAAACCAAAAGATATAGAACACATTTGGGATGAAGCCACTAATTTAGCTCCATGGGTCTCCCCTGAAAACATGTGGGACCCTGACACATGGATGCAAGTCCTCTTCCTGGCCCAAAAAAGGGAGGTCAGGTCAGGGATCACTCCCCCCACATCATTCACACCAATCCTCCTAGCCATCACTGCTAGCCTTAAATCCTCCTCTCCTGAGGAAGTCATCTTGGCCTACAACAAACACTGCCAGGAGCAATCTATTGTAGATCTGGCTATTACCTCGGCCCTGGACATCCAGGACCTCCCAGACCCGGAGGTGGATGCCACCTCTGTGCCCACTTCTAATAAGGAAGGAGCTCCTTTGCTTATATCTCAGGATACTCTCCTAGAGCTACCATGCCCAGAAATTCCCCTGCCCCATTACCCATGGAAGGAGTTACTATCTCCCCCCGCAATAACCATCCCACCTCTTCCCCTGCTAAGGTGCCCCTCCCTCCTAGACCACCCTCCTTAAACCCTCACCCACCTTTGTCTGCATATCCATCCATGGCTGCCCACTCCACTCGCTGACCTCATTCTTATCTGCAAGGCAGCTGAGCAATTGGGCCCTGACTCCCCATATTTCGAACAGGTTCTTCGCCAGTGGTCCTTACATTTACAAACCCACTATGAGTGGTATAACTTACTAAAGGCAGTCTTAGAACCCTCAGTCTTTCTACACTGGTGCGCAGCCTATGATGGTCAGGCTGAAAATCAGTCATGCCTAAATCTCCAATATGGCCTCAACATTACATTGGACATGCTCATGGGACACGGACAATATACTGACCCCAACTCCCAGACTATTATTGGCCTCCATGCCTATTTTCAATAAGTTTCTGACTTGGCCTTTAAGGCCCTTAAATGTTGCTCCCCCCATGACCCACAAGTCTTTTTCCATAATTTTATTCAACAGTCAGGGGAGTCCTTCACAGACCTCCTTACCCATGTCACCGAGGCAGTAGAGTGGAGGGTGGAGTCTGGACCCACCCGAGAGGTACTTATCAAACAGTTAACTTGGGAGGGTCAAAACACCCCTACTCATAATGCTATCGTGTCTGTCTGCAATGATAACATTCACAAATGGGTACTTGCTACCAGAGACTTAGATCCCCAGGATGGGCCCTATTGAGGCTTTGACCGCTTCCTTGGAGACTCTTTTGTCTCAAGGAAAACCCACCCAATTTGGCACACAGGAAGGCTGCTGGAACTGTGGGGGGCTTGACCACTTTTGTAGCTACTGCCCAAGAGGTGCAGCCCACCCCAAGACTTGCTACCCCAAGTGCAAAAAAGGATTCCATTGGCCTAAAGACTGTAGGTCACAGCCTCAACTGGACTCAGCTCCTTTAAACTCCACCTGGGGTGCCCCTCAACCCTGCCCACAAGAGGGGAAATGAGACAGATATTATGGATTCTCCCAATCCTTAACCACTCCCCACTAATGACCCTGTTCCTAGATGGACTGCCATAAAGGGCCTAGTAGACACAGGGGCTGATGTCACCATTATATCAGAAACTGAATCCCTTAAATACCCTCATTGGAAATACCAGCCAGGCTCACCAATAAAAGGAGTTGGCAGCACACAAGGTACCAAGCTGGTCACATGTCCAGTATATTGGAAGGCCTTGGATGGGAACCAGGGCACAGTTACCCCCATAGTAGCAGACGTTCCCCATAACTTATGGGGCTGAGACGTCCTAGAGGACATGGGCACGGTCCTTACTATGGATGACCACACCTTTTATGATGATATCATGCTCCAGGATAACTTGGAACTATCAGGGAAAGGTAAACACCTTGCCCAACACCCCCAATCCCAATGGCCACTGCCCACCCGGGATCCATTCCAATCTTGGCCACTGAGCCAATTCCCATCACCTGGCTCTCTAATGATGCCATTTGGGTGGACCAGTGGCCTATAATAGAACCTAGATTATCTGCCCTCAAAAATTTGGTAGCTGAACAGTTGAGGCTTGGCCACATCAAGCACTCTCGCGGTAAACATAATACCCCAATATTTGTTATTAAAAAGAAATCAGGAAAATACAGACTCCTCTATGACCTTAGAGCAGTCAATGCCCAGATGGAAAAGATGGGCTCACTACAAGCAGGCTTACCAGAGCCTACAGCTATCCTCCCATCCCATCATATTATAGTACTTGATATCCAAGATTGTTTCTTCCAAATCCCCCTTGCAGAACAAGATAGACCTCACTTGGCCTTCACAGTATGGGAGCCCAACTTTCAAAGAACAGCCAAGAGATACCAATGGAAGGTACTACCACAGGGTATGAAAAATAGCCCCACAATCTGTCAATTATATGTTAATAAGGCCTTAACCAACATCCCCAAGGAACATAATTGTCATCCACTATATGGACAACATACTGCTAGCACACAAATAATACTTTACAGGCTGCAATACCCAGTCTGCTTGCCGATTTAGAATGTCTAGGTCTCCACATTGCACGAGACAAGTTACAATACATCCAACCTTTCACATTCCTTGGCTACCATATAGATACAGTAATTAAACCACCTAACCCTTCCATCTTGCAAAAAACTGTATATACCTTGACTGAGTTCCAAGAACTCTGTGGGACTATAAACTGCCTCAAGCAATTCATACCAGTCCCTGACTTGGAATTCTGGGCCTTGTTCTCCCTGCTGGAAGGCCATAATTCACCAACTTCAAAGATCCCTCTCACCCAGTCAGCTAAGGATTTTCTTAATAAGATAGATCATATACTCTGATCTGCGTCACTCCGATGTTATGACCCAGCAAAACCATTACTGGCCTTGATCCTCTGGACTAAAAATGGTGTCTTGGGGGCACTATGGCAGCAAGACCCCCTGGTGTGGATCCACCTGGATACCTCAGACCTAACTAGGCTTAGCTCTAAGTATGATATTGCCTTCAAGTTAGCAACTAAGGCCTGACAAACAGCCAGGCGCATATTTGGAAAGGAACCTGACAAAATTATACTTCCCTTTCCTTTTAAGTATTCCCAAACATTATGGGAAGACTCTCTGGCTTTCCAACTAATGATGTCCTGGTTCATGGGGGAGTTGGATAACCACACACCCCCAGATAAACGACTGGCCAGCCTGGACTGTTTGGAAATCACCATTCAGCCACAGGCTTCCCCCTGCAACCCCCCCCGACCTTTAGCCATACTAGCCTTCTTAGATGCCAGTAAGTCCCGTTATGGCATTGTCATTCAGTGCATGGGAAAGGATGACACCTGTTATGTACAAGCCAATCCCAGCTCTGTCCAATTGGGGGAGCTCCTGGCCTTGTTAAAATCTTCCAAGTCTGCCAGACTGAGCTGCTCAATATATTCTCTGACAACCAGTATGTTGTTCAGGCCCTCAGATGTCTTCCCTTTGCTAGGGTAAAAGGCCACAAGGATCCCATCACTAGAACCATGAGAGCTCTCCAGATTATCTTAGATAACAGACAATGGCCCTGGCACATCTCTCACATAAGATCACACACCAAGCTCCCCGGGATTTTGGTGAAGGGAAATGACAAAGTAGATAAACTTATCACATCTAGAGAGATTCCCCTTCTAGAACAAGCCAGAGCCTTACACCAACAATTTCACATTTCTCCTCGCAGTTCACATTTCTCCTCGCAGTCTGCACCACCTTCTACCTGACCTACGTATCTCTCAATGCAAACATCTGAGCAGATCTTGCATTACATGTGCACCCCTTGTTCCCTTAGGCCCCCTCAATCAATATGGAGTTAACCCGCATGGTCTCCTACCCAAAGCCTTCTGGCAAATGGACATCACCCATTATAACTCCTTTGGTAATCTTAAGTGTGTCCACATCATCATTGACACCTACTTCCTTTTCACCATCACTCAAACTGGTGAAAAGGCCTCACACGCCATTAAGGTGGTCAAATCAGCAATGTTGGTAATGGGAGTGCCATGGACCCTCAAAACTGATAATGGGCCAGCTTACACCTCTCTACAATTCCAATCATTCCTGTCAACATGGAAAATCAGCCACTCCCTCAGCATCCCTTATAATCCACAGGGACAGGCCATTGTGGAGTGGGCCAATAGGACCCTCAAAGAAACATTACCAAAATTTGCTACTCCTGAGTCTAAAAGGGACCCACACCTGGCTCTAATTGAAGCTCTATTCAGCATTAATTTCCTGTCCTTCAATGAAAATGGATTGAGCCTGGCCTACAAACACTGGCCTACCATACCTAGGCCTACACCCCTGCCACTAGTGAGATGGAAAGACCTCATAACATGTCAATGGCAACCACCCACCCCCTTGTTAACAAGAGGGTGAGGCTATGCTTGTGTGTTTCCTTAGACAGAAACAAAGCCAATATAGGTTCCAGCGAGAGATGTGAAACCAGCAACCGACCAACGGGACCTGCACAACCCAGAGACCTCACCGCTATCTAGAAAATTGGTTTGTTCTCCCCTGCCCCTGCCACTGCCCATGACCTCTGGGCCTTGGTCCCCTCCCCGCCTATACTCTTGCCTTTATTGCTTCATTCCCCAGCCTACCCCACCCTCTATTCAACTAAATCTATGCTTGGCCTCCCCGCCATGGACCCAGTTACTTCCTGGGAATCACTCAATGGCTCCTGGTCCCTAAATAATTTTCTATGCTTCACTACCAACAACGCATCCTCATGTTTTGGGCTGTTCAACCTGACCATCCAAGATTATGCTGGCAGTGCCTCCTCGGGTTACATGCTTAAACTCAAGGGCCTTTCCCCTACCTTCAATAACACCAATGTATCTTCATTCCTCACTTCACTGGGGACAATCATAACAGGAGAGGCAGAGGGGACCACCACCCCTCCGCTCCCATTTTGCCCTGCCATTCTACATGCACCACTCTCCAACTGCCCATGCACACACTCCCTTGCACCCTTTTTCCTCACACTCCCTATACCACAGCAGAGATGCCACCTAAGCCCAACCATGCCATCCCTCCCTTTTGCTGCTTCAGCCGCTCCCCCTCTAATCACCCCCTAGGATCTTGGAGACAACTGGTCCCCACCTATCCCTGAAGCATTAAGATCTCCCATACCAACTGCAAATCAATATTTGGTAACTGGGACCTCTGTGGTCCACATGCCTGCATGTGCATGAGACTGTTACTGGCACAGCAGGGCCTTCAGCTTTCCAA
>NW_008358387.1:4758406-4761017 GCF_000622305.1 Nannospalax galili
TATTCACGGTCACTGGAATCAAAAGTTTCTTAATTACTCTATATTACTAACTAATCAAATTATTGCTCTAAATTATACCTGTGCCCCCATGCTGGACATCTGGGTTATATGCTTAGAGAAAATCTGGTCTAATCTAAAAGCACTGTTTGACCTGTCTGTCTTGGATAATCACCTACTCCTGACAGGCATGATTATTCTTCTCTTTCTACTTGTTAAATGCCTTGTTCTTCATTCCCGCAGTCAGAAAAAAACAATTACTTGGTGTATCAGGCCCTCAGAGCAATACACGAAGATGATTTCAACTAGTCCGAGAAAATTCAGTCACTCGGTGTATCAGGCCCTCAGAGCAATACACGAAGATGATTTCAAACTCCCCTATGCAGCCCGACAGACTTGGCTTGCACAAATATACAAGGCCTCCTACAGATAATTCCCCACCTCAACTGATCCCCTGGGACAATACCCCTTGGAGGGCTGGTAGTCAATGACGGGTAAGATCCTGTTGGGCTGAATCAACCTAAGCCAGGACATGGATATGTATGCCCATGCTCCAATGATGGGTAAGGTTCATGCCCGAATAGGGCAAACTAAGATAGGCACAGTGCATGATCCTGGGGTCATCCTGAGGCAGAGCTGCCTACAGTCATTTTTAAAGAAAAAGGGTGGAAATGTAACAGGAGGCCTCCAAGGATGGCGCAGACCCAGAGTCCTGGGATTCAGTGAGAATACACTGCACTTCTTGGTCCACAAATAGCTGGTGAAAAGGAGCCCGCCAAAAGGAGCCTGCACCTCCATACCCTGCTTGTGAGCCCAGTGACTGCTGACAGACTGTGTGGCACGGGCCAATCAGAAAACAATAGGCTGACTAAAGGGACCTGGTAGCAGAGAAAAGGGAACTATAAGGCCTGCCTCCTCCTGCATTAAAGGAGCCTGCAGCACCTCACCTAGTGCTTGCTTCTACCCAACTCCCAGTGTCTGTGTGTTGACTCCGCACCTCTTGCCCCCTCCCCACCAATCAGCAGGGGACCCGATCCAGGTCAGGGTCTTCACAGCTGGCCTGAGGAGAACCTGCAACATTAAAGTACCTTCTTAAACATTTACAACAGGTATTAGTGAAAGGGTTGACATGCCTATGACTGAGGAAAGCATGTGGCTCAGTAGACTAGCAATCACAATTCACCTCCTTATTCTATTTCCATGGTTAATCCTGTATCTCATTCCTATTTTCTAACTTCTTGACAGGCACACAATTCCTTTAAACCTAAGAATATTGAGAGTGCAACATGTGATTGTTAAGAAACATCAACACTGAAGATAGCATATTTTTAAAAAGTTTTTATTAGCTGGGCTTGGTGGCACATGCCTTTAATCCAGCACTCGGGAGGCAGAGGCAGGCAGATCTTTGTGAGTTCAAGGTGAGCCTGGTCTACATAGTGAGTTCCAGGCCAGCTGGGGCTACAGGGAGACCCTGTCTCAAAAAAACTGCCCAAAGAAAAAGTTTTTATTTATGTGAATGTGCATGAGTCTGTGTATGTATAAACACGAGTTCAGTGACCCTGGAGGCCAGAAGAGAACAACAGTTCCCTTGAAGCTGGAGTGACTGGTAGTTATGAGCCACTGGATGTGAAGGATGGGAACCAAACTCAGGTCTTCTGGAATAGCAGCAAATGTTTTTAACCACTGAATAAACTCTCCAGCTCTATTCAATTCTGTTAACTGTTTTGGGGAGATACTACAGAAATCATGTGAACACTAAGTTAATAGATAAGTCATATCATATATAATCAAAGGAATTATAAAAATATTTATTTAAGGCCTCTCAGGGTGGGTCCATCACAGAGCCCCCCATGCCTTGACTCCCCCGGCCTCATTCGTTTTTAACCACTGAATAAACTCTCCAGCTCTATTCAATTCTGTTAACTGTTTTGGGGAGATACTACAGAAATCATGTGAACACTAAGTTAATAGATAAGTCATATCATATATAATCAAAGGAATTATAAAAATATTTATTTAAGGCCTCTCAGGGTGGGTCCATCACAGAGCCCCCCATGCCTTGACTCCCCCGGCCTCATTCACCCTTCCATCTCCCCCGCTGTTCTCTGCTCCTGGTTTGGGCCCTGTGCCATTCCTGGTTTTGGGTCACCAGACACCTGGGGAACCGGTGCTGCTTCCTGATCCTTGTTGCCCAGGCCAGGTTGGTGCCTTCCTTGGGCTCCTGAAGCACTGCTTCGGCAGGACCTGGCCCTGCCCTCACCTCTCTCTGCTACCCCGGACATGCACCACCAGCTAATTCTCCTGGCTCACTCTCCTGCCCTCAGGCCTCTCTTGGGGTAAGTCTATCACGCAGCCCTCAGCACCTGGACTCCCCCAGCAGCTTTCACACTTCCATCTCCCCCACTGTTCTCTACTCCTAGCTTAGGCCCTGTGCCATTCCTAGTCTTGGGGCCCCAGACACCTGGGGAGCCAATGCTGCTTCCTGACCCTTTTACTTGGACCAGCTTGGTGCCTTCCTTGGGCCCCAGGAGCACTGCCTCTGGACCGGGCCCTACCCTCACCTCTCTCTGCTTCCTTGCTCCTGCAACACCCGCCAGCCTCTTTCTGGGGCTCC
>NW_008358387.1:4764679-4764961 GCF_000622305.1 Nannospalax galili
ACCAAGGAAACAAACAGAAAACCCACAGAATGGGAGAAAATCTTCACCAGCGACACATCTGATAGAGGTTTAATTACCAGAATATATAACGAACTTAAAAAACAGAGAACCAAGACAAGAAGCAACCCAGTTGAAAGTTTAGCTCAGGAGCTAAACAGAAAGTTTTCAAAAGAAGAATTAGAGATGGCAATGAAACATCTTAAAATATGTTCAACATCACTAATAATCAGGGAAATGCAAATTAAAACCACTTTAAGATTCCACCTTACCCCAGTCAGACTG
>NW_008358387.1:4765994-4800353 GCF_000622305.1 Nannospalax galili
GCCAAGGAGACCCCACCAGATGGACTTGAACCAGTGTCCAGTCTATAAAGAGGGGGGTCAACATGGAGGAATCATTTCCTCCATGCTTCCAAGAGAAGCCAACAATGGTCGAGCAGGACCTTTGACTTATCTTCACATAGATGGAACTGGTAAAAGAAAGGAGCCAGGTGCTCCTCCCAAGGCCATGGGACCCCTGAGGAACAGATCCTCAAACGACCTCAAGAGTAAAAACAAATCACTTTATCTGGTCCAATTGTATGTCCTTAAACACCCAAAAGGGAAGTATAACCAAAGATTAAAAGGGCTAATATAATTTCATAAGAGCATACATATATATAGGTAAAAGTTACCTGACAAACAGCACAGCCAGACAGGCGATACCTTCAGTCGAGCTGTTGGCCAGGATGGATAAAAGCTCTTCCAGATAGTAACCCAACACACTACTGGAAAAACGAACAGCAGACCCCAGTTCTATTCAAAGGAATACTGACAATAGATTGCCCTAGATCAGGAACAGCTGATCCTCCCGGAACAGGGACCTCTGGCTGACTAGATTTACCAGAAGGGCAGTTAGGGGGGAATAGATGGGGGTCCTGACAACACAGTGGACAGTGGCAGGGATGACAGAGTATGGAGCTCTAGTGGGAGAGGAAGGCTGTCTATCTGATGAGTTTATATTCATACTGAGATGCCAAGGAACTCAGAAAGTAAGTGACTGTGACCGGTAATAGTCATATATATAGAGATTAGAAATGCATGTGAAAACGTCTCAATGTCAATTGCCTTAAAATGAATTTTTCTGTATGAAACTGTGTATTTTAACAACGAAGTGGAGATCTTTTTTAAATGTTAAAACCTCATTTAATTTTATGTCTTATAGAGTTTATAATGAGTAAAAGACTGTACAAGCGTAATAATTCATCTGTAAACCTAAAAATATACAGCCAATTTTGAAAGAGATGTACCCTAGCTCAGAAAAATGTTATTGAATAGGTTAATGCTGTTGTAATGAAATGCTTCTTCTAATAAAAAAAATATTTACTTAAGTAAAACATTTTTTCCTGTTTTCCATAAGCAATTTATGGAAAACCATGTAAATATTTATTAGAAGGTTAAAAGCTTAACAAACGGTATTATTTAGGTTTAAAATGCATTATCTTATTTCAAAGTGTAAGTATTTAGTTTCCACATTTTCCAGAGTTTTAAAAATCAGACTGGAGATATAGATTATATTATTATAGGACTATTAAAAAACACATTTTGAGCTGGATATAGTAAGCAGTCCATGTATGTAATTCCAGTGTGTAGAAGTCAGAGACTCAAGGAGAAGGGTCAAAGACTTTGGGACCTGAATGGACTACATACTTAGAGTAGTGTACCCCAGGCTGAGCTGCAATGAAAGACCTGGGACAGATGATAGGTAGGTAGGTAGGTAGATAGATAGATAGATAGATAGATAGATAGATAGATAGATAGATGGGTGGGCAGGTGGGGCAGGCGTGAGGACGGACAGATGGATGGACAGACAGACTGACAGATGATAGATAGATAGATAGATAGATAGATAGATAGATAGATAGATAGATAGATAGATAGATAGATAGATAGATAATAGATAGATGATAGATGATAGAGAGACAGATAGTAGATGATAGATGATGGATAGATAGGTAGATAGTTGATAGATGATAGACAGAGAGACAGATGATAGTTGTTAGACAGGTACATGGATATAGATAGATGATAGATGATAGATAGATGATAGATCGATAGATAGATAGATAGATGATAGAAAGATAGATATTTGATTAATAGAATGATAGATGATATATAGATGGTAGATAGATGATAGATAGGTTATAGATAATAGATAGATGATGGATAGGTAGGTAGGTAGATGATAGATAGATAGATAGATAGATAATAAAGCTTCAAAAATACATATGCAAAGTGATTGGGCCTCCTAGAAAATCCACTGGCTAAGAAAAATCATATTCCCTTTTTCTTTTATGTTGGAAACATGAGTAATATTAAATGGCTTTTAAAACTAGTAACCTCATTAACTCTATTCTTTATCTTTTGAATTAACCTCCCCAACCCCTCCCTATACACTCCCTCCCACTCCCCCTGTTCCATACCTTGCTGAGGCTCAAACCCAGGGCCTTTTTCATGCTAGGGAAGTACTCTATCTCTGGGATCTATCCCCAACCACAATAATTGTTCTGTATGCAGAAATGTATCCTTACTCCAACTTGGCCTTTTATTCATGAAATAATTTACCTATCTCCTTATTCAATTAAAATGTAATAAAGTAATAAAAAATGTCCTTTTCTGCAATTATTTTATTTATTCTTACCCTATTCTAGTGCCTTCTCGCTGGATATTTCTTACTAATACTTGACAACTCTCCTCAAGAACATTCTCTGCAGACAATTTCCTTGTCCAACAATGCCATGAAGCTCTATTGTTGTTTTATAATATTTACACTCTGGTTTGGATCCTCCCGTAACCCAGCGCCCTGCAAATAATGGCTGTGTCATTCACCATGATGTTGATAATGCCTAAAATGGGCCTAAAACAAGTATCCAAAAGCACTCACTAACTGAACTAATGACGGGGAATGTGGGAGTCTTGTCATTATCTCTCAAATTCTTATTCTTTGATTGGGCAAGTAAACAGACACAGAAACTGCACTAAATTAATTCAAAATGACCACTTCAGCAGACCCAAAGTGTGAAGAGAACACAGGAGGGATAGTTGACTAGGTCTTGATGAACTACGGTCATTTCAGGGATGTAACATCTACAGCCATGTGTGGAAAACACTCTGTAATTTGTTGAAGAGAACACCTTAGTGCTTCCCAGGGACTTGGTTTGCTCTTCACCTTGCCAACATTATAAATTCATTTTCCCTGTTTGTCTTTACCCAGAAAGCATCATGGAGTGCTCCACTCTGAAAAGCAGGTAGGAGCACTGTGCCACTCCACACCAAGTTAGTCAGTGTTTTGCTGTGACCTAAATAGGTAGGTAAATATTCTACACCAAGGGCTAAGTAACCAAAATACAAAAGCTTATTGACTTGCTTCTGTCAAACCACCACAATTTCACACTCTAGCACTCTTCCTATTATTGACAAGAAATGATAGAAACTGAGAAAAAATGATAAAGAGAAATGCAAACTGAAATGAAACTGGGTTTCATAATGTGTCCCCAGAACAGATTATAAAGGCAGAGAAAGAAAATATATATTAAAATAGAGAGAGAATGTCATCTACTGACTGAGGGAATTTGACTTTGGCAGCTGGCAATGTTTATCCCTTAAAATGAAATGGTTGAAATGGTTCCTTTCTTACATATTTAATTCCAATGACTGATTATGGGAATTATCTACACATAATGGGAAACAAAATGTGCTGTTACCTGTGCAGTTCTAATAATATGAAAAAGTCTCATCCTTAACTGGCTAAAGCTGTGGTTACAGGTATTTTATAAATGTCCTTAAATGACCTTGACTTTATTTTTGTACATATACAAACAGCATTTCATGACATTTTTATATAGAACAATCAACATTTTTCTTAATAAATAAAAATTGCATTTTGTATATGAATTTTTTGTTCAAACATATCCATTCTAGTAACCATGGGACGATCTTGTATTTAAAATAAAGTTGTATTCCTAAAGCTAATATCATCACAAGAAAAATTTATGAGACCTTGAATTTGACAATGAGAATATGATAAATTTGACTTTATTAATGTTAAAGAGAACTATTCTGTGAAGGGATGGAGAGATGGTTCAGCAGCTAGGACTATGTGCTGCTTTTCCAGTGGACCTAAGTTCAATTCCAAGTATCCACATTAGGCAGCTCTCAACTGACTGTAACGTTAAATACCCTCTTCTGGCCTCCTTGGGCACCAGCATACCCTTGCACATACCTGCACACAGACACATACACATATGCAAGTAAATAAAAATGAAATAAAGTCTTTATTAAAAAATCTATTCTGTAGAAGATACTACTATGTTGAGAGAATTAAAAGATGAGACATAGGGTGCACCCTTATAATCTGCCTGAGAAGTGTGTCTACTAGCCAATCCCAGATCTAATTTAGTTAGCAACCCAAATTAACCATCAAATTCGTTGAGGTGCTCCTGAAGTAATGACGCCTCCCAAAGCTAAGAGGTCCATTTGCTCCTTAAACACCACATTATCTAGTACTCAGCATCTTTTTGTCTTCCCAAGTCACATGTGTATCATGTGTCCCTGATTTGTAGGCGAAATGTGCACATGTCCTGTTCAGGCCCAGTAAGGTGGTTAAAAGCTACATATATCACTGTATCCAAAAGAATAATTCTGTATAACACTAACCTTAAGAATTAGGAATCATATTAATCAATTCAACCATTCTATAAACTGTTTTTGAGTATTAACTATGTTCTGGGAGCTACATTAAGTACTAGAGATGTAAAAATCAGTAACAAAATAAAAAAGCCCCTATCATAGTACTAACTATAGACTAGAATTTGGAGGCAAGAATCAAAACAAACTATTTATAAAGAAAATCAAGTACACTGAAATTGTGAGAAGTGCCAAAAAACAAATGCTATGGTTAAGATTGGGAATGTCTCCTAAAGGTCTGTTTCTCAAAGGTTTGGTCAGCAGCCTGTGTCCCCACTATAATGTGGGAGGGGAGACCTGGTAGAGTTAGGTCATTGGAGTGTGCCCTTGGAACACTAGATCCTTCTGTCTCTCCCTCTTGCTCTCCCGTCTCCTGCTCTCTTCTCCCCTGAATCCTCTTTCTCCTGTAGTTACTCTTCTTTTCTCCTTCTTTCCTTGATATTTTCTTTCTACCTCTCCTCTCTTTTCTTCTTTCCTTCTATTTCCTCCTTTCTCCTCTCTTTTCTCCATCTTCGCTTTCCCACCTCGCTCTTCTAATCTCTCCCTTTCTTTTCTCCTCCTCTCCCTTCTCTCCTCTCTCTTTTCTCCCCTCTCTTTCTCTATTCACATGCCCCTCCTCTCTAGTCCTTTCTTTTTCTCTCCCTCTATTTCTTCTCTTTTCCTCTCCACCTCTTGCTCATTTCGGCCCCTTTCCATTTCCCTCTTTTCTTTCCCATCTCTGTCCACTTTTCTTATCTCTCCTGTCTCTTTTCTCTTTTCTTACTCCCCTTCCTTCCTTCCTTCCTTCCTTCCTTCCTTCCTTCTTTCCTTCTCTCTCTCTCTCTCTCTCTCTCTCTCTCTCTCTCTCTGTCTCTCTCTCTCTTCTCTCTCTACTTCTGGGTGATAAAGAGGAAAGCAGCTTTTCTCCATTATTCCAGAACCTTGCTATGGTGGACTGTCCTGCCTAAGGCCCCAGTGGAAAAGGCCAAACAAACAAATTTATTACCTTGGGCATTTTTTTTTTTTGAGACAGGGTCTCCTTTTAGCCATAGCTGGCCTAGAACTCACTATGTAGAACCAGGCTGGTCTCAATCTCCCGGCTATCTCCTTGCCTCTGCCTCCCAAGTGCTGGAATTAAAGACATGTGCCACCATGCTGGGCAACCCTGGGGAACAGAAGTTGAATGCCGCAGCAAACAAGTCAAGGTGATATAACAAAAGGTTCCATGATAATCCTATATAGAATAGATGGGCTTCCTAAAGCTACTTCATTTCTGAAACCGAGTTAAAATATAACATTCTAGTAAATTCTGTATTAAGGGGTTGGAGAGATGGCTTAGCAGTTAAGAACACTGATTGCTTTTGCAGAGGACCTAAGTCAATTTCAAGCACCCACATGGTGACTAACGACCACCTATAACTGCAGTTCCAGGGGATCTGCTGTACTTTTCTGGCCTCTGTGGGTGGGTACTGTACACACATGACTCACCTACATTCATACAGGCAAAACACTCATATACATAAAATAAAAAATTAATTAATTAAAAATTTAATTATTTAATTATTATACAAAAAGCTAAGGGGATAACTCACCAAAAAGAAGGATGAGCAGGGGCAAAGGAGAGATCTGTGAACAGAGTGGAGACACTAAGGCTAGAACATAGCGAGGCAGGGTCAGGGTGCATCTAGATAAATGGTAATGAAAAGCAGGGGAACTTAATAATGCAGGCCTGTTGGGCTTGGTGAGGAATTCACCCTAGCAACTTAACAAATGAACTGCTCTGATCTGTATGTAAATATTAAAAATTAAGCTCCTTCCTCTAAAGCCATGATAGATCAAACTGGAAGAAGATAAGCTAGGCCAACACTGTAGTAGGAAGTCAAGTGATTCCTATTCAAACTTTGACTAGGGTTAGACCCTTAAAATCCACCCCAACTTTTTCATTATCCCTCAAACAGATATTAAATGTAAATTTCTGAAGATCTCTAAGTGCCTCATCAATCAGCCTTGTGTATAGACCAGTTACAACCAGTTCAAACCTGTAAGTAAGCACAAACTGAAGACTTCATACACTTCTAACAGGTGTTGGTCTATGCAAGATGCATAGAAAAAGATGCCTGCTGGTGAGATCCTCCAGTCTAACAGAAGAGAGTGACCTGGCTATAAATAGAATGAAGGATCTGCTGGGTGTTGCATGACTAGTTTCTCTCATGACTACCTCCTCCAGAGGCTACATTCTGGGATTGATAATTAAATACAATTCTTCAGATTTTAGTAGCTCTTTTAACCTTATCTTCCTTCCCCTCCCCCACCCTGTATAAAACACCATTTCTCCTCCCATCTAGTCTACAAAGAGGTTGTTCACCTTTCTGCAAGGAGAAGTGAGATATCCTATAGCATTTAGACCAACTATGAGGCGTTTAGAGCAAAGGGCTGGGCTGCAATCTAAGGGAACTGTTTATTGTGTTTATATGTGCAAAAGCTTCATATGAGATGGGAAAATACATTTATGATTTTATCTGGATAAAGATAGAATAGAAACAATGTGATGAGAAACTTGATTTAGTATTTTAAAACAAACTCTGTTCTACGAAAAAGAGAAACTCCATATTCTCATAACATAATATATTTAATTTGTTTAATATTAATCTTTCTGGGGCTAGAGAGACGGTTCAGTGGTTAAGACCACTGACTCTTCTTGCAGAGGACCCTGGTTCAGTTCCCACCACCCACATAGAAGCTAACAACTATCCATAACTCCAGTTCCAGTGGATCTGTCACACTCTTCTGACCTCTGTGTGTATTGCACAACATGGGTACACTTACATACATGCAGACATTATACTCATATACATAAAATTAAATGTAAATAATATTAACCTATTCAGAATTTGATTCTCATAAATACAATTGAAGGACATAAATTCAAATCAAAAGTACCTACTTACTTCAAGCATGATTGTTTCCTACCCATGCTCTACTTCTCAAACTTATTCTATATGATTCTTGAGTTAGAATTATTGTTACTACTAGTTTTCTCATAAAAAGTTAGTAAAAAATATAGTTTTTATCATCCAGAATAATGACATATGTAACAAACTAATTGTTCATGATTAGAAACAGGGAGCCATGACCTCCTCTAGATTGTATTTGCAAGATTATTATTGTTACAGAAAATGACAGGAAAAAATTTAAGCAATGGTATGCTTGTTTTAAATGAAGTAATGCTTAATTCAAATATGTGAAACATGATTTATAAGAATAGAATATCAACCTTTCTCTATCTCAGTCACTTTCTACTTTTTCTCTAGAGATTCTGTTCCTAAATTTTAAAGGGAAACATTTAAATGCAAAAATTTTCCAGATGTTATAGAGTACACTTGTAATTCCAAAGCAAATTAAATTAGCATAGAAGACAAACATGAACTTCTAATAATCAAAGAGGTCAAGGGGACTTTCACTTCCAATATTTTAGACAGGATTTTCTGAAAGCCTTATTTACCACAAGCATTTTGTTCAGACTTTGAACAAATAGAAGGTCTCTTTCTATTCCTTCGAGTCAGTTGACCTCTGTGAGGAGTAAATAATTCAACAGCAAACTGCAGGTATGGCAACTTCTGGGTGAAGAGCCACAGATAAGGAAGAGGCAGCTGGTGGTTCCCATTGAACAGATCTAAAGTGTCCCAAGGTGCTCACAATGCCTCACTGCCAAACAACCGCAAATCCTCTCTGAAAAGGAAAATGTCCCCAGTCTACACCTGAGCATTCCCTAAGGTAAGGGAGTATTTCAAAGACTACACAAGGAAACAAAATATTTTAGTGAGAGGGAGACCAAATATAAAACAAATGAGCACATGCTTCCAAGTGCTTAAGACATTAGAATTGTAGATTCATACACACAACAGCCTTAAGAGGATTCTGATTTAAAAGATGAATAAGAAAGCATACCACGCAAAAGGAAACTGCTAAGAACACTAGACACCAATGAAAAATGTCAAAGGCAACAACTAACATCTAGTAATAATCATAATTTTTTAAAAACCTTCATGAAAAATTAGTGGGAAGATTAAAAACCTGTCAAAGAGAAAAATATTGAACTAAAATATATGTAAATATGTAACATATAAATAAAATAATAGGATAACATAATCATATATAATACAGATCTAAATATGACCATATTATACAGCATAGAAAAGTGTTGAAATATACAGAGTTCTGCCCACCAAGGCTAGGGAGAAGGGAGAGAGGAACAAATATTGAAAAAAAAAATGTCTTAGGACAGTTTTTGAAATGAATAAAGATTTTAAAGTAAAATATGTACTACATTTTACATAGGACAACTGAGATCCTCAATTGGGCATATTTTGGTAGTACCGAAAACCACCAAAAATAAATATTAAAGTCAAGCAGAAAAACAGGGAGACTGAACATGAGCAAAAATAGAAGAGCAACAGCGTTTTCTACAGGAACACTAAAAAGAAGGCAGTGCTGTAATATGTTCACAGTGCCAAGGGAAGTTTTAAAAAGGAGCATCCTAAAATTGTATTTTCAATAAAGCTAACTTTCAAGTACAAAAATAATGTGAAAACATTGTAAATAGACAAAATATAGAGCAATTTTCCACCTACAAAGCTTAACTGTTGAGATTTGCTCACATACATGAAGGAGGAAATGGGCCAGGGATTTGGATCAGTGGGTCAAAGAATTGTTGGGCAAACGTGGTAACTTGACTTTGATCCTCAGATCCACAAAAAAAGCCAGGTGCAGTGCACACATCTGCAATTCTAGCATTCCTACAACAAAATGATGAGGTAGACACAGGAAAATGTGCCAGAAGTTCATGGCCAGATGGTCTGGAATATTCAGCCTGGCCAAAATAAGAGAGACTCTGCTGTTCCTCATCTAGCAGCAATCAGTTGTCATTTTCCCAGTTTTATGTTGGGTTACTGTTTGTGAGTCTTTTCGGCCACCTTGACCAATAACTCAAAGGAAGGTATCTCCTGTCTGGCATTGTTTCCTGTTACATAGTCTTTATCTATAAATATGCACTCTTAAAAATTATATTTGTAGGAAGCTAGGCATGAGACCAACAGCACAAGCACACTCTGCTTCCTGTTGATGAGCAGGAACGCACTGACCAGAAATCTGCTCCAGCAACTAGAACTAACAACACATCCACAGCTCCAACAGAAGGATGCCAACGGGACATAAGGGACCAATGGGAGGAGGGAAGGGGGTATAAAGGAGACACCTGTGTTCACAATAAATGAGATCGCCTGCACATTTCCTAGTGAGTGTCCTGGAGTCTGTGTCGTTGACTTCATACCTACTTATCCCCTGCCCCCACAGGGAGGAGGTCAAAATGACCTTGGCTGCAAAATCTGGCACCCAACGTGGTAGATGGACCCCGTGTTGATCTTGGCGATCTACACCCTTTTCGTTTTCCTCTTCTGGATTGTCATTTTTACAACCTGCTGCACCAACTGCACCCGCCCCTGACCTTTCCCTCTCCTCTCGATCAATACACTTCTTGGTGTTCCCTTCAGCTGTTTTCTCAGTAAGTAGGCCCCTTTCTGTTGTTTGTTCTTTGCCTTCGGTCTGGTGAGTGACCGAGGCCCATCTCCTCTTCTCATTTGTCCATGTTTGTCTGTCCATAGGGCACATATCCTGAAAATTGGTTAGCCCAGTGTCTCCACATAAGGACTGACCATCCAGGAGATGGAACCATGGACACCCTCCTGACAGGGTGTCCCACAACCAGAGACACCATGTGGGCATATGGCCGTGGTCTAACCAATCTCGGAAGTCCTCCACCAAGCACACTGATACCCAGTTCCTAAACACCACCTTTTGCTCTTCTTCCTCCCTTACTTTTGCTTTTGGTTTCAATATCTGCCTCCTTTCTCTCAAAACCGGTGACACAACCACCAGTTAAATGCCCCTAGGGCGGTGGCTGGTCTCTTAAATTTGCAGGCAGGCTCCCCATTGCTCGAAACTGTGAAATCCACTTCTGCCTTCTCGGTAAGGCTGGTCAGAATGTTTCCTTTTTCGGCGTGGCTTACTTTCTCTTACTTTCAAGTGTATTTTGTCTGTCTGTGCCCCCCTTTCCCACCCCCTTCCCATGACATGGGCAGCTTGCTGTCCCACTGCAAAGAGGCCCAAATTTCAGTCCTCAAATCCCTGCTTAGATCCCGTAGAATTAGGACTAAACGCAGTCACCTAGAGGACTTTTGGACTGAGGCTTCGGTCCTTGCTCCATGGATCTCCCCTGAAAACATGTGGGATCCTGATATGTGGATGTGGGTCCTCTTCCTAGCAAGGAAACAGGAGGTTCAAGAAGGCAAAACATCACCCACCCCTTTTGTCCCTGTTTTGTTGGGCATCCTCAGTTCCATTACAGTGGGCTCTACTGAGGAGATCCTTAAATCTTTTAATGACCACTGCTAAGACCAGAAAATGGTGGCCCTTTCTATTCAGTCACCACTGTGCCAAAAGATGTTGATTCGGATGTGAGGAATGATTCACCGCCCTCCCCTGCCAAACCACCTCGTTGTACAGATGTTTCCTCTCTACACTGATCACCTTTGACCACCTCCCCTCCCCCCGCAGCTTTATCTGGGGGGGGCGTTACAAACGCCTGTGGCCTCCTCTTCCCCCCACCTGCACTGCTAGCCTCCTGACTGACTCGTCCCTGACCATCCTAGCCCTCCACATGTCTTTGTGGTTAACTTGGACCCCGATGGGGTGAATCCTTTATGGACTTCTTGTCCCAGGCCACCACTGTGGGCCAGCGCCGTATCCCCTATTGCCCCCATCAGGACATGCTTTAAAACAGCTGGTTTGGGAAGGCCTTAATCGACTGACTTGCACTGCCATTGCCCCGGTACGCATGGAAGGCATTCATAAATTGATCTCAGCTACCAGAGATCTCAATTACACACAGGTACCCATTCATGTGTTAACTGCTTCCCTTTCTGCCCTGCTCGCTGACCGCCAGCCTCCTAACCAGGCACCCCGCCCCGGGACCGGGTGTGCTGGGGTTGCCGTAGTTCCGGCCACTTACACTGGGGCTGTCCTAAAGGTCGTCCTAAGACTAAATGTCCTAAATGTAACAAAGGATTCCATTGGGCACATGATTGCCGCTCCTCTCCCGCCACTCCTTTAAACTTATCCTGGGGCAACTCTCAGCCCCACAAGTAAGAGGGAAACAACTAAACATTTTTTGGACTCTTCCCCTGCTCTCCCATTCTCCTATGATGACCATTTATCTTGATGGCCTCCCAGTAAAGGGGCTGGTCAATACAGGGGCTGACATAACCATCATCACAGACAATGAGGCCCTAAAATTCCCCCACTGGAAGTTCAGACCCGGCCCTCTGATCAAGGGCCTCATACGACCCTTCACCCCATCCAATGGAAGGACTTGGATGGTAGTAAAGGGACCTTCTGTCCCATGATCATGGATGTCCCCCACGTCCTTTGGGGACATGACCTCTTGGAAGAGATAGGGGTGGTCCTGATGACAGATGACAGAGCCTTTCTTGAGGACATCATTGATCACAATTCCTCTGGCCTCTCAGGCCACCCTATGGAACCCCTTCACCCCCAACCCTAAGGGCCACTGCTCCCCTGGGAAACGTCGAAACACCCGAACCTGTCCCACTGACATGGCTGTCTGACGACACTGTATGGGTGGATCAGTGGCCTACTGTTGAACTCAAGCTCTCTCTCCTTAAGTCCCTCATGGAGGATTAACTCAATCTGAAATACCTGGAACCCTCCTTGAGTAAACATAATATGCCCATTTTCATCACCAAAAGAAATCTGGTAAATACCGTCTGTTTCAAGACTTGCGGGCAGTAAATGCCCAGATGGAGAAAATGGGCTCCCTACAACCTGGCCTTCCCCATCCGGCCACTACTCCCCCTAACCATCACATATTAGTGCTTGACATTAAAGACTGCTTTTTTCAAATCCCCTTGGCGCCACAGGATAGGGCCCACTTTGCTATAATGACCTGCAGCAAGGTTTCAATGGAAGGTCTTACCTCAGGGTATGAAAAACAGCCCAGCCATATGTCAAATCTATGTTAGTAGGGCTCTCACCGAGATACCACAAGGAGTGTTGGTTATACACTATATGGATGACATCCTGATTGCCCATCCAAGTCCCTCCCTCCTTAAAGAAACTTTCACCTTAGTCCTTAAAAACTTAAAACTCCTTAATCTTTTTATTGCCCCCAATAAAATACAGCATGTACCCCCTTTCGTGTTCCTGGGATACCATGTCAGCTCAAAAATAAAATCGCTTTCCCCAGGGATCATACCCTGCAACTCTTACACTCTTGCTACCTTCAGGAATTGTGTGGAACAATTAACTGGCTCAAGCAATTCCTCCCCATTCCCGATCATGAAATGAGATCGCTCTTTTCGCTTCTCGAAGGCCATGCTTCCCCAGCCGAGGAAGTCACACTCACACCAGAGGCAAAAAACCTCCTTCTTAAAGTGGGATCCCTTCTCCTTTCGGCCTCACCAGATTGGCCCCTCTAGGCCCCTGCTCACTTCTGTGATCTGGACCCCTACCACATGTTGGGAGTGTTATGGCAACAAGGACCTCTCCTTTGGCTACATAAAGCCCACTCTACTCTCAGGAGAGTCACTTCCAAATTTGATATGGCCTTCCAATTGGGACTTAAAGCTTGTCAGGCAGCCCCGCCTCATGTTTGGTAGCGAGCCAAATAAGGTTATCCTCCCATTTTCATTAAGGGACTCCCAACCTCTGTGGGCGGATTCTATCTATTTCCAGTTAATGATGTAAGGTTTTACGGGAACCTTGGACAATCACTTCCTGCGAGATAGGTGATTAGCTGTTCTCCCTTCTATGGAGATTACGATCAATGCCTTCCCATGCCTATCCAACCGCCCCCTGCCCACTGGTGCTATGGCCTTCACAGATGTTAATAAATCTACCTTTGGCCTTGTTATCATGAAAGAGGGCATAAATGATCTGCATTATCGTAGCGATAACTCAGACTCGGTTCAACTAGGAGAACTCCTAGCTATTCTTATAGCCCTTGAGATATGCCAATCTGAGTCTATCAATATATTTTCTGACAGCCTATATGCAGTTCAGACAAGCAGGACAGTATCTTTTGCCATGCTTAAAGATTCTCAAGATCCCATTTTGGTTGCTGTGCAATGGCTACAAGACCTCCTAGAAAATAGACAGTAACCCTGGTTCATTTCCCACATTAGATCCCATACAAATTTGCAAGGCCTGCTCTTGGAGGACAACAACAAAGTAGATAAACTCATTATGTCAGTTGACCTTCCCCTGTTAGAACAGGCCAAACTGCTACACCACAGATTTCACCTGACACCCCAGAATCTCCACCGCATCTTTCCTGAACTTAGTATCTCCCAATGTAAATACCTAAGCATGTCCTATACAACCTGTGCACCTTTAGCCCCCTTAGTCCCCCTTAATCATTATGGAGTTAACCCCAGGGGCCTTTTGCCCAATGCGCTCTGGTAGATGGATGTTACGCACCACCCTGTTTTGGGAAACCTTAAATACATCCATGTGATCATAGACACTTACTCCTCCTACATTTTTACCATTGTCCAGTCTGGTGAAAGGGCAACACATGTGATTAAAGCTATAAAATCTTCCATGGTAGTCATGGGGGTACCCTGGGTTGTTAAGACTGATAATGGGCCCGCCTACACCTCTCAGCAACTTCGAAATTTTCTATCAGAATGGAAGATAGATCACACCTATGACATTCTCTACAACCCACAGGGGAAGGCCATTGTAGAAAGAGCTAGCAAAACCTTAAAAGAAACTTTAAAAAGGGCAGCAAGTCCCGAGTCAAAAAGGGACCCTCATTTGGCTCTCACAGAGATGTTGTTCTCCCTCAATTTCCTATCTTTTAATGATAAGGGCCTCAGGCCTGCTTACAAGCATTGGGCCTTCCTCCCAAGAAGCACCCCCCTCCCATTGGTAAGATGGAAGGACCCTATTACTTGCCAATGGCAACCCCTCTGCTAGCACAAGGGCAAGGGTATGCTTGTGTTTTTCCACAGGATACTACCCAGCCAATATAGATCCCGTCCAGAGACATGAGACCCACCACGGATCAGGAAAACCTGACAGATGCTTCTTCTATATGATCTGTCTATTATTGGTAAGAGCCACGTTGATGATAGACCTGTGGGCCCTGGTGCCTCTCCCTCCAATCCTGTTACCCATTGTTGTGGATTCCCCTGCTTTCCCAGTTCTCTTTACTACCAATTCCTCCACAGGGCTCCCATATATGGATACAGTAGACATCACTACCCCAACCAAGGGCAGCTGGAATCTAGACAGTGTACTCTGTTTTATCACTGATCCCACCCCTGGCCCTTGTGTCAGATTATTCAACACAACTACAGCAGATTTCATTGGAAACTATTCAAAGGGACAATACTTCTCATCGACCAGCTACATGCTGCTGATAGAGTTGATAACAACAACCTGTTTTACAAATAGTTGCCCAACTTTACAAAAACCCAACCTTCCCAGATGTCACCCAAGCAACTGGACCACTGACTTAAATATTCCCATCACTTGGGAAGAGTGTCTACCCATCCTACCTCCTAAACAGATCATTTCTTTAGAATACCGAATGTAACTTCCTTGGGCGTTTGGAAACAAATGCTGACTAATGTATCCGATTCATATCTCCCAGGTGGGTCCCCTTCTCGATTAAATCAATTCAACCCTGTCTTCAGCTCCTGAAGCCTTTGCGGCCTATCCGCCTGCCTAGACATCCATCCACTTGCTTTCCTATGTGGAGCCATCTTGGCTAATGGGACATACACTTGCTCCAATGTCACTGATGGTTGGCGCAATCAGGCAAATCTTACACAAGTCAATCATACATCCTTCAATGCTACTGCTGTCTGTGTGCAGCCCCCTTTCTTCTTACTCACTAGTTCATCTAACACCTCCGTGGCCTGCACAAATAGGATCTGTCTCCTTGCGGCATGTTGGGCCCCCACACATCAACAGGCCATCATCATGCAGGAACCATCCACCCTATGGTTCCCAGTGACCTTGGATTCTCATTTTCACTCTGTACAACTCATGGAATGAACCGAGGTTGCCTTAACTAGGAACAAGCACGATTCTGGCATTACCACTGCCATCATCGCCACTATTATGTTGGCCACGGGGGGGTTACTGTGGTGGTGGTATCCCTGACCCAATCCACGACTACTGCTGTCACACTCAATGAGGTAGTAAACAAATCTGCTGCTGCCCTCCACACTCAGGATTTAATAAACCAACACCTTTACAGTGCCATCCATATTCTACAGCAACAAATTGACTTGCTGGCGGAAGAGACAGATACAGTTAGAGAAATGACCCTACTTGCCTGTGACCCAAGGTATAAGAATATCTGTTTGACCCCTTACCTGGTCTCCAATATCACAGTAGCTAGAAAAAATTTAAAGGATTACATTACAGGCTCATGGTCCAATAAATTTCTCAATTACACCATCCAATTGCGAGGACAATTTATTGCTCTTAATTAAACAAGAGCCTCAGTTATGGAATTAAATACTACATTCCTTGAACAGATCTGGGAAAATCTAAAGAAACTTTTTGACCTGTCCTGGTTGGTCACTTGGGCCCTCTTGGGTTGCATAGCTATTGCATTAATCCTCTTGTTCACATGTCTTTTTCAGTACATCCATAGACAAAAGGCTGCCAACAAAGCCACCTTACAGATCCTTATGACTCTACGAAATCCCTATAGGGGCCCACCTACTGAAGTAATCCAAGCCTGGTTCACCAAAATAAACAAAGCTTCAGGCTAAACGCCACCTCCTAAGAGCTAGCCCACCACCCTGGCAGATCTCATGCTCTCTGAAGGACATCTAGGTCAAAGCTGGTGGTCAATGACAGGTAAGATTCTCCCACAATAAGTCAACCTAAGACAGGATGGGCATGAGGCTAGATGCACACTCTGATGACGGGTAAGGCTCATGTGTAGGGAGAACAACCTAAGACAGACACAGCTTTATAAAAATGTCCTAAGACCCGAGGGGACAGTTAGCCACTGCCTCCCCCAAGACTGCTAACAATTTAAAACAAAAAGGGTGGATTGTAGGAGGCTACGCATGAGACCAACAGTGCAGGTGCACCCTGCTTCCTGTTGATGAGCAGGAAGACATTGACCAGAAATATGACCTGGCAGCTAGAAACCAACAACACATCCACAGCTCCAATGGAAGGATGCTAACAGGACATAAGGGACCAGTGGGAGGAGGGAAGGAGATATAAAGGAGACGCCTATGTTCACAATAAACGAGCTCGCTTGCACATTGCCTAGTGGGTTTCCCGGAGTCTGTGTCATTGACTTCACGCCTATTTATCCCCTGCCCCCACGGGAAGGAGGTCAAAGGAACCTTGGCTGCAACATATATTGACCTCAATAATCTTTGGTTATACTTTCCTTTTGGGTGTTTAAGACCTACAATTGGCCCAGATAAACCAATTTATTTTTACTCTTAAGGTTGTGCCGAGGATCTGAGTGTAATCGACTGTGACTAGTAATAATCAGATCCATAGAGATTAAAGACATATGTGCAAACATCTAAGTGTTAGTAGCATTAAAAATGTAGGAAACACAGAGAGAGAGAGAGAGAGAGAGAGAGAGAGAGAGGAGAGAGACTCTGCTTCAGCAAGAAAAGAGAGAATTAACCACAGAAAAGTTTTCCACTGACCTCCACACATGTGCCATAGAATGTGCACATGCACACACAAAATGCATTCATTAAATGAAAAATTGAAAAGGAAGAAAACTCATGAAGTCAGTCCGCAGTAGGAGGAAAATTAGAGAAAAATGTTTATTAACGTGTATGTCTATTTATTTCAGTTGCTCTCACACAGGGATAGTATCACCAGTCTCAATGCCAACTCAGATATGCTAGTGCTCAGTCTCCATATTATTTCAACCATTACTGACTGCTCCACTAGTAATCTAAAGAAGGACTGGTAAATTAAATGTTTGTTAATCAATTTTTTAAATCCCGCATAGTAAAGTTGATGTATCATAATTAAAAATGAATAATGTGATCCCACTTAATACTTGATAAGTGACCATTTTGGTTAATATTGCATTTTCATAACATCTATACATAACTCAGAAAACCTTTTTTTCAAATAATATTTATTTTATTTTTATGACTATAAGAGCAATTTGCATGGATAGTATGTGGAAAATATTTAAAAGAATTTTTAAAGTTATATATAATCTCACACTTTGAAAGAAAGTCTATCCACATTTCAAATATCAGCACACTGCCCCATAAGTTCTTATCTTTACATCCATAGATTAGTGCATCCTTCAGCCTCATCAGGGAAGCTTCCTTTTGCAGTGGATGGAGATTAATACAGAGACCCACAAGTGGTCAACAAACAGAGAATAAGAGACTGTGGCAGCTGAGGAGGTAGCTCAGTAATTAAGAACACTGACTGCTCTTGCAGAGAACCCAGGTTTGATTCACCCACATGCCAGCTAACATGTCCAGAACTACAGTTCCAGGGGATCCGACACCCTCTTCTGACCTCTGAGGGCACTGGAAAACATGGGTACACTTACATACATGCAAGCAATACACTCATTCACATAAAATAAAATAACAAATAAAATATCCCAAAAATAATAATAAGAGACTTGGAATGCTCAACTCTAACTAGGACATCTATAACATCTCCTTCCCCCGAAAACTCAGGGATCATTATGGAAGAGTGGGTAAAACAATTGTGAGAACTGGAGGTAGTGGACATCTGTAGCAAAACAGTATTTGATGGACATGACAGGGTTGTTGCACACATGCTGTCACAGCAACTGTGACTGCCTACACAAGATCAAACCAGACAAAATCCCAGGAATGATGCTTCAGGCCACCCATGCATGCTCCAGGATTTGGTCCTGAATTCATGCACATACAGGCAACACAAAGTTGACTCAATGGGTTTTTGTTTTTGTTTTTGTTTTTTTAACTCAATGGGTTTTAAAAAAGAAAAAGAGTCCTTTGTTTTAGGAAGATCAGCTCTAGAGAGGCTGACTAGACCTCAGTGGATGGACTTGCACTGGGGAACATTGACACAGTGGGCCATACAGGGATGATAGAGAATATGGCCTCCAGTGGCGGAGGGAGGCTATGGAGTGTGTTGATGGAAACGGGAGTATAAAGATGATTAAGATTGATTGAGATGTTCTGGATGAAATAAACAAAAATTCAAAAAAAAACAAACTTTAAAAAAAGAAAATATTCAGTCAAAATTATTTTAGGAACACTACTTTCAAAGTTACTCAAGTATAAAATGTAAGTTCCAAAATAAAACAAAAAATAAAACTACTTATTATAAGCGTACACTGTTACTTATTCAACATTTGAAAAATACATACAATGCATTCTTTTAAAAATTATTTATATTCAAGATTTATAACGTTTTAAAACATGTAAATACATAATATATAGCTTTATTTTCATTTTTACTTAAAAATAAAATGTTTCAAATTCAAATTTTTATTTCTCTTAAGGCTAACTTTAAATATATCACACACTTTTAAAAAGAAAAGAAAGTAAAAGAGTACACGAAGTTGGGAGAGAAAAGTGGTTGGCTGGGGGAGGAATTGTAGAGGAGAGAAGGGGGGTTCTAGTTTATCAAACTCATTATGTGCATATATGAAATTCTCAAACAATAAAAATATTTATATACTTATGGCTAAATTCTATTAAATGATTATGAATATTATGAATAATTTTAGTCACATGAGAAAATCTTTCCATAAGTAGCTGAAATGATCTCAGCTTCGTAATACAAAATCCAAATAAAATAGGTAGGAAAGACCAAAAAAATAATTTGAATGTTCTTTTCAACTTAGTTTATATATTTTTCTTATAAAACTTTTTTCTCATAAACCCTATCTCATGTCAGTGAAGCATTTCCAAGTCTCTAACACCTGTTTTGTCTTCTAGCATTTGACATACTACATCTGATCTAAGCCACTATCTAGTGTCAAACATCTAGAATGCTTCAAATGCTCAGTGTCGCAGGAAATGTTATTGTGTCTTACCTTTACTGGTCAATATGTATCCACACATACCACATACAACATAAATTTTTTGGTTGTATTTCCTCCAGAATTTCATCAGTCCTATAATTGGTTCATTACAAGTTATCATTACTTTTTATGTAATATTTCATTTGACCCATATTTTTCTTAGAGTCAAAAATGAAACTTCCTTTTGAGCCCTCTTAATTAAGACACTGCAGTGCATGTGTTCCACCCACTCCTGTCTTTCCTTTATTTTATAATACAATTATCAACTTGAAAAACAAATGTCACTGAAATTCTCTCTCTAGGTTGATTATTATTATTATTATTATTGTTGTTGTTGTTGTTGTTATTTTACCATGTGAGCATCCATTTAATATACTTACCATACAGGATAGAGGAGAGGGCTCATTAAATAAAATGCCCTTGTTTTATAAGTGTGAGGTCCTTAGTTCTGGTGCCCAGCATCCAAGTAAAAGCTGCATGGGCATGGTTTCACACCTCTAATCCTAGCACTTGATTGGCTGAAACAGAGGATCCCAGGGCAATCCGGCTAGGCTGATGGAGATCTCCAGGTTTAAAGAGAAACTCTGCTGCAATGCGTTATGTGGAAAGCAATTGGGAAGACACTCCATGTCAGTGTCTGGCCTCCAGATAAACACACATGCATGTACATTCACACATACCACACATGTACACACAAGTTAAAAATATTTACCATTTCACTTTGTTCAGAGTCCATAAGGAGAGCAAAAAAGATATATAACTGGATTTTGTGCCCCCCATCATGTTATATTGGAACAGTTTTATTATTGAATATTTTAAACAGTTTTACTGAGATGTGATTCATACAAGTTTACTTTTTTAAAGTGTACTGTTGGGAGTTTCTATATATTTATAGAGTTCTGTAATGACTGCCATGACCTAATTACAGATTTTCCATGATCTTGAAAAGAAATCATATGCCCATCATTCTCCCCCCGCAACCCCCCCACACACAGCACCTGAAAATCATTATCTACTTTCTAGTTTTTTAGATTTTTTTCTGGCCATTTCACATTAATGGAACTATACAGTCAGCACAGTAAATCAATTAAAGAACCAATCTTGCCGTCTCCTCCTAGTCCTGACCAAGAATTCTAGACTAGTCTGAAAAGTATATCTCTTACTGCTCATCAAAGAAGTTTCTTTTTGCAACAGATGGAGACAATTACAGAGTTCCACAACTGGTCAAATGCAGAGAATAAGTGTCCGTGAGATGCCAAACCCTAACTGACACATCTACAATGTAACCTCTACATCTAAGGCTCAGACAGAAGATGAGAGGTGACAGAGAGAATGTTGGTGCATCTCTCAACTCTCACCAGCAAGGCTTCCTCATGCAACAGATGATGAGCATCACAGAAAGCTACAACTGGCCAAACTGTAGAGAATAAAATAAAGGGGGAAAATTCTCCTGATGAGAGAGAGAGAGAGAGAGAGAGAGAGAGAGAGAGAGAGAGAGAGAGAGACTGCAGAGTGTATTTGTGTATGTCTCTGGATAGGACTCCTATATTAAACCTCTGCCACCTAGGGCTCAGGGACCTTTGCAGAAGAGGGAAAGGGGACAGAGAGATTGTAAGACCCAGGGGTGGTGGATGACCATAAGGAAACAGAGCTTTTCAGGTGGCTGGAACTTGCTCACATGAACTTAAAGCAATGGTGACAGAATACATAAGACCCATGCAAACTCAAACCAGACAAAAATCCAGCATAGAAGTGGGGAAATGAGTAAGATGCCCCAACATTAGCTGAGGAACTATTAGCAAATGATAAGTGCTGTGTGAAGAAGAGTGGGAGTAACACTAGATAGGTTGGCCAGTCTCCAGTGGATTAACTCACACTGAGGGACATTTGGAGAAACAAACTTGACTTGAGAGGCATTAACATATATATGACATAATGCATAAAATCTCGCAGGGGAGCGGTATGGAGGGTTGCAAATAGCAGAGGGGGTCTAAATATGATCAATATACCACATAAAATAGGCAAAAATTCAATTAAGAAATTGAAAAAGAGCCAGTATTAATGTATTAAAATATGTATTTATTAAACTTCTCAGCCATGTACTCATTTGTTAATATAACTCTATATTATATTCATTAGATAAAATGCCTTTGTTTCATGAGCGTGAGGTCCTGAGTTCAAAGATTAGTGATCAGTTTCACTTTAAAAATTAAGAGAATTCTGACCAGATAGGAAAATAAATCTCAGTTCACTCAAAAGGAGGATGGTCAGTTTGATCTGGATATTTTCCCTTTTCCATACTATGCTACACAAACCCTATACCCTTCTTCTGAGGCTACCACAAGCCATATCAGAACACTAAAAAGGATAACCTGAAAATGTCCTCTGTGTTCTAGTTTGCTTTCAGTTGCTCTGACAAAACACTCTGACCACTATCAACTTGAGGAGGAAAGGGTTTATTTGACTTACATCTTGCAGGTCACAGTTCATCAAAGAGCCCAAGGTAAGAACTCACGGCAGGAACCTAGAGGCAGGAGCTGAAGCACAGACCATGGAGGAACACTGCCTACTGGCTTGCTCCATTGGTCCATGCTCATCCTGCTTTCTAATACAATACAGAACAACTTGCCCAGGGCTATGCCCACAGTAGGTTGGGCCCTCTCACATCACTCAACAATCAAGAAAATACCCCACAGTCATGACCACAGGCCAGCCCAACAGAGGTAGTTCCCCAATTGAGGCACCCTCTACCCGGGTGTGTCGAGTTGACAACTAAGGCTACCCAGCACACTCTGGATAACTATTATGAAATTATTAAATTCTTCAGTGAAAATATAACTTGTGATGTGCCACTGAGTGTTATATACTAAGCACTTGAAGATTCTTACTTTAAAAATCATAAAATGTACTACCAACAGTATTTCTTGTATAAGCTGCCACAAGCACTGTGGGTTCATATTGCAACTACACTGTAGTTGCCAGGCAAAAAAAAAAAATCTTTGTATTCATGTACAACCTTTGGCTCTTACAATTTTTATGCTCCATCTTCCACAATGATCTTTAAGTCTTGGGAGGAGAGGGTGTGATACAGGTTTCCCAGTTCAGAATGAACACTCTGCCGTCAGTCTCTTAGCCTCTGTGCGTTGACCAGTTATGCATCTCTGTGTTGATCACTATCTGTTGCAAGAAGAACCTTCCATGCAAATCCAAGCAAGACAAAAACTTAGTATCGATGGGGGTATTGGCAAGAATTCCAAGCTCTAGCTGAGGATCTTTAAATAATTGATAGCTGCTGGGAGAGGGAAAGTTACTTTACCTTACTAGTGTGTCACCTGGTATGTTGTCCAGACACCAAAGGATACACCCACATGCAAGAGCATTTTGGAAACATAGGTTAGGCTTGATGGGTTTTTAAAAAGACAAATAATAATAGAAGATGTGAAGTTGTAGTGACAGTGGTAGGAATGCGCGGTGGAGGGGAAGGGAGTCTGAAAATGATGAAAATACATCACATGAAATTCCTGAGTCAATAAAAATATTTTTATAAAAATGTCTCTTTCACATGAAAACAGTGTATGCCCTGTAGACTAGCTTCTTTAAACTGTATTTATTTATACTACTTCTTTTTGCTTTTGTTCAGATACCCTTTACTACATCTTAATTTGCTAAAGGTGACAGATTCCTCAGGCTGCAGATTACTTCAACAGGTGGAAGGGGACTGAAGGCCTTAGTCTCCATGCTGAGCACACAGCAGTCACATCTAGAAGGACTATCTGAGAACTAAGCAAACACCAAACCATGAAAAACATAGTGACAAGGAAAAAGCACATGTAATATGGGAATTATCAAAAGGTCTAAGAATACTAAGTTCATTTATATGCAATAAAGTCTCCTCAAAATGTAAGCCTTACACTCGAGATAATTCAACTTCAATTTTCAATAATAAACATTTTTTATATTTTCTTAGAATTCACTGTTTTTAAATTTTTATTTATTTATTTATTTTTAGTTTCTGTGTATAAGTATTTTGCCTGCATGTATGTAAGTGCACTCATGTGTGCAGTGCCCATTGAAGCCAATGTATTTATGTATAAATAATACAGAAAATACTTTTTTATAATCTTTTTAAAAATTTTATTTATTTTTATTTTATGCATATGAGTGTATTGCCTGCATGTATGTGCCGTATGCCTGTATCCTGCAATGCCGCAGAGGTTAAGAACGGTTTGTAGCCGCCATGTGGGTGCTGGGAATCAAACTCGGGCCCTCTGCAAGAGCAGTCAGTGCTCTTAACCACTGAGCCATTTCTCCAGCCCCAATACATAAAATATTTTTAAAATTTATCAAAAGAACGCTGCATGAACTTAGTGGTGGTGGATTTAAATGGCAAATATTAGTGTGACTTTTTGGTTTTCAGCGTATTGAAAGATACAGAAATAAGCAGAGGTCAGCACATTTGCATAGATTTGCATACACTGCTAATGCTCCCTGAGATGGGTCAGGACCAATAACATCCACAACAATAAACATACCCCAGCTCTTGGTTTCTGAACACCATTATGCACTCCAAAGAGCTCATGCTTTTTTCCCCAGAAATGTCTGTTTCCAAAGCCAAGGAAATATGCGAATATCCCTACAATTCACTTTTATGCAGAAAAGCAAGGAACGACAAGACCATGTCAATCTTAAAGGGGCTTCTGTGGGCAAATCTGAAGAAATTTGGATTTCAAAATAATGGAATATAAATAGCTGACAAAACCTAGAAACCATGAGCCCATAATTTCAGAAGTAATTGGACAGGTTAAAATTAAGATCTTAAGTTAATACCTATTACTTAAGAAGGGAACGTGCCTGCTAGCTTAAGGAAAGACAGTGAAGACTATCAGGGGTGCTGCAGATTGGAGCTCTGTGTCACAGAAGAGGATGCAAGGAAAAGGCCATGTCATCACTTCTGCAGAATTCTCACTAAGAAGCAGAGCTTAGTATAATCATGAGCAAGCAAAAGACAGACACACATTGAAGGACATTTGGAAAAATAACTGGCTTCTTCCTTAAAAGCGTCAAAGCTGTGAAGTCAAGGAGGAAAACTGAGCAGCTCTTCCAAAGTGCAGGAGAACAAAGGTTCGTGGAATTGTAGGAAAGACTCTGAAGGAGATCCTTTTGCCATAAAGCAATGATGAAAACAACCAGAACAGGGTGAGACCGACATGCGATGGGAGAGTCTCCGTTTTAATTTCTTGATTTTGATGGTTCGCTGTGATGATGCAAGAAAATGAGAAAATATCCTGCATGCAGGCCAATACTCTATTAAAGAGAAATTTCTAAACTATAGAAAACACAGGAAAAGTTTAAATCATTTTGGCAAATAAAATAGTGCAGCAACTTCACACTAATTACTAGATAGAGAATGAGCTCAGGTCAGCCCTTTCTTTTTCAAAATTAATTAATGTTTTGAGAATTTCATACATAAATACAATGTATTTTCATCAATCCCATCACTCCCTCCCCAACTCCAACACCCATGTCCCCAAATTCCTTTCTCAAATTCATATCCTCTTCTAAAATCATTACACACACACATACACCATGTGCGCGCGCGCACACACACACACACACACACACACACACACACACTGCAACATTGTTAGTGTTGCCCATATGTACATGACTTATGGCTGCCTCATCCCTGAATAAGACTGACTTTTCCTCCCTTAGCAGCTGTCTAAAATCTCTACCTCTTCAAGAAGGCAACAGGGGCAGGGCCTTGTGAGTCCTTCACACATTCAAACTTGAATGGTGACTTGGGTATTCTCTTTTCAGGTCCTGTGCAAGCAACTATATTGCTGAGAGTTCATGGGTACAACATCTCTGTCACATCCAGACACACCAAGTCTATGACCTCATGGCTGTGTTTACAGTACCAGGCACGAGTTCCCTACTACTGAGTGGGCCTTAAGTCCGATCAGACAGCTGTTGGTTACCTCTGAGATATTAGTACCTCTGTTGTACCATTACGAATATCTTGCTGGGTGATTACTATAGTTTGTAGGATTTATAGCTAGGTAGCGCTGTTGATGAATTTTTTCTCCTAGCAGCTTACATGGCAGCTTTCAACATTATGAAAGTTGGATCAATAGGGGGAAGGCTTCCAAGTCAGGACCAGCTTGATTTATTCAAAACCTGTGTCCAAAGTGCATGGTTTCTTCAGCAACAGTCTCTCCCTCAAGTTCTAGCATGCACAACAGCAAAAGCCTGTATTGTTGGGGAAGTCTCTTGGAGACCCCTGATCACCAACTCAGAAGGGAGTTTCCCTCATACAGCACTGGGCTTATTGTTTGATAGTATATGGCTCCTGGGGTTACCATTATCCCCCCGCCATCCTGTGTAGGTTTAAAATAGCATTTCTATGGCTTTTAAGGCATTCTCAGTGTTGTTGACCCACCCCACTTCTCCCTCTGTATTACTCACTCATCCCCTTTCCCATTTATGCCTCTTTCCCTTCCCAGTTTCCCCCTTTCCCCCTTCTCTAGAGCTCTTTCTTTCTCCCTCCTCTAATAGTCCCTTTCTACTTTCCTGGCTTCTGATATTACTAAAAGCTACATACTCAACCTAAAGATTCAGAGCTAGGATGTGCACATAAGAGAGAACGTGTGGCATTTGTCTTTCTGGGTCTGGGTTGCCTCATTCAGTATAATTTTATGATTTTTATTCTTCTTTTCTAACACTATTTTATTGATTGTTGAGAATTTCATGCAATGGATATTGATCATATTTCAGACACGCTCCTCTATCTCTGCTCAGATCCATCCCCACTTCCCTAACCCACCACCCCTACTACATGTTCACTATTATTTTTTTCTGCTGTTGTTTTTAAGTCCTAATAAATCTAATTTATGTGAATTCATGCCCTGAAGTCGGGTCAGCCTACCCAGCATCACACTCTTAAAGAAAACTAACTCTCTCTTTCTTAGCAGCTATCAATTGCCAATAGTTCTTCAACTAGGGCTGGGTCTCTTGATGGCCTTTTCTATCCATGCTGGGCTTTTGTCTGGCTTTGACTTGAGCATGCTCTCACAATCACTGTGGGTTCATATGTATAATTGTCCACATGTCTGAAACATATGGTTTCCTTATAGTCATTCACCACCTCTGGCTCTTATAGTCTTTCTGCCCTGTCTTCCGCAATGATCCCTGAGCTTTGGGAAAAAAAGAATGTGGCATACCTGTCCAATTTAGGACCAGCACTCTGCAGTCTCTTGTTCTCTATAGGTTGAACAGTTATGGGTCTCTGTGTTAATCACTATCTGCTGCAAGAAGAAACTTCTCTTGTGAAAACTGAGACATGCATTAATCTATGGATATAAAAATAAGTCATTAGAAATCAGTTTAATAATATGCTCATTTAGCAGACTGATAGTATGAGAATTTTCTCTATGGCCTTGAACCTGTGTAGACGCAGGTTCTTGGCCCTGATAAGAGCTATGGGTTCCATTATGTGAAGCAGATCTTAAATCCAAGCAAACAGTTGTTGGTTACTACCATAACAATCATGACACAATTGAACCAACAGGCATATCTTGCCAGGCCAGTTTTTATTGTAGTTTGTAGGGTTCACAGCTGGATAAGACTGATGATTTTTTTTTTCAATAACATGTGTAGCAACTTCCAGTACTATATAAGTTAGGCAGTAGGGCTGAAGCTTTGAGGTCAGTACCAGCTTGATTTCTCCATGTTTTATCTACGACTCAGATATGTAGTCTTCAGCAATAGGCTCTTACCCTCAAGTTCTGGGTGAGAGCCAAGAGCAATGGCACCAGCCAGTATTGTTTGAGGGTCTCTGAGAACTCCCTGGTCAACAACTTCAAAAGAAGGAGCCTGTTCCTGACATCCAGCTTTTTATTTGTTAGCCTGTGATGTCTGTTAGAGAATTTGAGATTACTTCAGACTATTTTAGCATTCTAATAAAAGATCTCTGTATTTTAGATAAATATTAACATTTAGTTCTTTTCCTTATCTAAGGAAGCCAAATTTTGTGTTCAGATATCAGAAATAGCTCATAAACAGAGCTCTAAAAGGGTTCTTTGGGGTTTTGTTGCTGTTATGGTTTATTGATGTTTACACCAAAGACAGAAAAAAGCAGAATTCAAGGTGAGTGTGCATCTTCTTTTTGCTAGCTGTAAGATGGTATTTGGTCATCAAAGAATAACTTTCTGCTTCTTATGTAAAATCACATCCATATATATGTCTAGTGTTTCCTGAATATGTTAAATATGGACAGTGTTCATTGCACAGTGACAGTAGTCATCACAGAAAACTCTTAAATGGTTTTCACTGTTTATCGGACGTTATTCTGATTACATGAGATTAAAACTTATTAACCCATTTTATTCACATAAGAAATTTTAAAGAAAATGAGGAATCTGAGTTTTTTCTTATAAGTAAAATCTCACAAACTGAACTAAGTCAAAACTAAATTATGAAAATGGTTTAATTCATTATTTCAATGATACTATTATAACAAGGATTATGCATTGAATTCATTATTGGTGATTACCAAATGATTGTTAACAGAAAAAATCAAATAATTAAACTAATAAGATGACACAGAAACACACTCAAATTCAGCTTTAAATGTAGGTACACATTTCATTAATTAACCCACCCACTCACAGTATAGGTATTTTTTATTCTGTCCCAGAATATGGCTATATGTATCAGAAGAAGGATAACCTTGATAAACAAGAATAAACACAAGTCTAAGCAAGTCATCAGGGAAAAAATAGCTAAAATGTTTTCCTGAAATTGGAAAAAGATATTTTGAAAGTAAAATAGAATGTTTGAAAGCAAAATATCAAGAAAGAAACAGTATATTGAAACAATCTAAGACTAACTAACCTATTGTCTATTTATCAGAAAGATTTTTATGGTATTATCTCAATGAACCTTTACTTTCAAATACCAGTAATTCAGGTGTGATATGACTTCCTACCTGTGAAACAAAGGAGAAATGTTCAACTCTCAGTGTGAGCTGCCACCAACCACAAGAGTTAACATAAAACAATAGTCAAAAATCAAGAAAGGTGAAATGTTTTGATTTTGAAGTACAGGTAAGTTGTTTTCCAGGAGTGGTTATTAGACATGTTACTAGTAATGCCTGGAGTATCATGGCGGGTACAGAGTCTAAGGAATGGTATCCAATAGTCTGACTGCATCCAAAGTAAAAATGACAAATTTCAAGAGAGTTAAAAAAAAAATCTTACCTATTTTGCTATAATGAAAATGTATTTTAAAGTAAACTAGATCCAGTGAGGTAATTAAGATAATGAGTGTACCTGCCATTGTCCAGTACTTAATAGTTCAATAGTCACTAATTCAACTAATATCTATATGAAAATTCACAGACTTAGTCTTTCAGATATACTATGGTATAGAATGGGAAATAATTGATAGGAAATTAAGACCCAGATAGATTCACTATCTTCTCCAAAGTCATATGAACAATTGGCAGAATCCAAACATAAATTCAAGAAGCATGAGTTTAGAACATGTCCTTTTGATCTAGTTCTGTTAGGGAAAAAAAGATTGAATGGAAATGTTGTTGATGAAATACAGAGTACCTCAAATTACTCTAGCAAAATGCTGGGTAGCTACTAAGTCAGCAAGAACTATTTGTTGGATTAATGATTAGTTAAGTTTCTAGCTATTTCTATTACTTGTGCCCCAACAACTTTAAAGATTCTATTCTGTCTACTTGGAGCATTTTCCCATAATTGTTTTTTAAGACAGCTGTCTTTCAACATTTGGGTATCATTGGTACTGATTTTACCAAAGTGATAACAGCTTAATAGGATTCTTTAACTGTATCATAGGAAACCATGTCTTTGATTTAACCATTTAAAATCTTTTTTAAAAAGCACAGAATAAAAAATGCCAAATATCTAAACTGTAACATAGATGTTCAACATATTTTGTTTAATTTTTTGATATTTTAATATTAATAGAAAATTCCTAGGCTGGTTTCCATGCTTAATAACAAACACTATTATCATTTCAAGATAATGCATATTAAGGATTCAGCTATATTGTTGTTTTGTGTGATGGATGCATATCTAAGATTACAGAGAACATCTGTCTGGGAGATGCCCAGCCCTAAGTGACAAATCTACACTGGAACCTTTACAATACATCCCTCATCTCTCGCCAACAAAGCTGCCTCATACAACAGATTGAGATGACCACAGAAGGCCATAACTGACCAAGTTGTAGAGAATAAGAGATTACAGAATACATGTGCCCGGATTGGACTCCTATATTAAACCTTATCCATGCATAGCTCAGGGACCACTGCAGAAGAGAGGACAGAAAGGCCGTAAGAGTTAGGATTGGTATATGAACATAAGAAAACAGAGGCATTCAAGTCTCTGGGAACTTGCTCGTATAAACTTGCAACAACTGTGACAGCATGCACAAGACCCATGCTGACTTAATCAGACAAAAAAAAAAAAAAAAAAGCATAGAATTGGAGAAACTAGCAGCAGGCCCCAACCTTACCTGAGGAACTATTGGGAACTTATTACTGTAGGATGAGAGAGAGTTGATCTTCTTTAAGGGAGTGACTCTAAATAGGCTGACTAGACTCGAGTGAATGAGCTTGAACTGAGGGACATCTGGGTACAATTTTTTGAATGGACAGGCCCTAACATATATGACAGAATACATGAAGTCCAGTGAGGGGCACTATGGACGGTAAGGATCAGGGAGGGGTATAAATTTGAGTAAGATCTATTATATGAAATGCACAAAAACTCAATAAAATGTAGATTAAAAATTAAGTTCAAGAAAAATAAACCATTTTTGAACTGTGTTGCACTTACCATGGGAACCCAAGTTGTCACTTAACAAACAAATCCAGAAACCTGATTGAGGAATAAGCCTGAGTTTTGATAATAACAAAATAATGTGTGCTGCTTTGTGGGAAGGAATTTTTAAAGTACACCTCAGAGACTAGATGCTGACTCCATAGGAAAGAACGCTTGCCACATAGACATGGGAACCTGGGTTTGAATGCCTGGCACCCACATTAAAAGCTAGGCAAGGCCTTAGCCCTCTTGTAACACTATGGGAGTGGAGACAGGAAGATCCACTGGGGCCTGCTAACTGCTAGCCTAGTTCCAGATTCAATAACAGACTCAGTAAATCGCTCATTGATTAACAGAGGCAGACTCTTTCTCAGAATGAAGAATGATAGAATGCACCCAATGTCCTCTCAATATCTGCAGAAGTCCACCTGCACACATACATCTACATATGGCACACTCACACACCCCCCCACACACACATGAGTATATTATCAGGACATTAATTCATGTTCATGAATCAAGCTAGACAGTGAAAGATATGTATCTCATAATCTCATTTATATGTGGAATCTAAAAGAACTGATCAGATTTAATGGAAGTTCAGAGCCAAAAAGTGGCTACCAGAGGCTTTTGGAACAAGAAGGAAGAAGGTAAGCTGATCAATAGGTATTAAGTTAAGCTAGATAGGAGAAAGAAGTTCTGGTGTGCACAGCAAGGTGAGTAGATATTATGATAATGACTTATACTTCAAAAATGCTATGACAGATTTAAAATGCTTTCAACATAAGGAAAAGATTGGTGTTTTGGAAAATATACATGTTTTCCCTAATTTCAACATTATATAGTATATACATATATCAAAATATCATATGCTATTTAAGTCTGTAACAATGTTTATGTGTTGATTCAAATCAGATTTAAACTAAGCTGTACACTAAATAGATAACTGAATAAGCTGTCATTACTCCCTAAACACTACCATGTCCTTCTTAAGTCATATATAAAATGATGGTACAGATACTAGAATATCTGAAAATGCAGGTCTTTTTCTCTCTTAATCCTGTGTTCATCACTGCATCATTTCCTTACCTGTGTGTACTACAGGCCTTTGAATTACAAATCTTCTATTCTCCTGTTCCATATCTACCATATGCTCTTTCCCATCACAGACTCAGTGCATTTGCTTGTGGTACACAACCATTCCATTTTCTACAATCAACTGAACCATCTTAAGACCCTTCAAAAGCATCAACTGTTAACTTCGGGCAATGTGGAAGCACCTTATTGAGAAAGTCATTTTCATCAAGAAAGAACTTTTGTATATCACTCATTCTTGTTTTTCTTCATTGGTGTTGCAGGATGAGCCTAGGGCTTCACACTAGGCATACCACAATCCCATGTTCATGTCTAGACCAAGAAAGACCTTTCAGTTACCCCCAGATATATCATCATAGGCACTTTCCCTTTTCCAAACACTAGCTTGCCTCCTCTAAGGCTGTATGTATTTTAGGACCTAGATTTGGTCAAAATGGAAAGACTGCCACCTACTGAGTTACACGGAAGTATTTAGAAATTCATCCTGCTCCTGTGGAGGAAATCTGCTTCCTTTTATTTTTTATTTTTTCAAAGTTGTAGACCTTACCCGTTCTAGGCATTTCCAAGAAGGAAAAATGACCAGTCTGGGGATAGTGACTGGCCATGGGGGAGAAATAATTTTTTACAAAAGTCACTTGTTGGGTGATCCAATGAGGTAAGGAATAATTAGATAATTCTCAACTGAACAGGAATTAGCAAAAGTAGAATGGGTTAGTTGACTTCCTTTACTATAATGAAATACCTAAGGTAATCAACGTTAATAAAGCAAAGGTTTTCTGGGGTCAAAGAATGAAGGTGTCAGTTCGTGATGGATCACCCTTACTCTTTTGAGGCCTGTGGCAGAGACCACATATGAGGAACATGTGATGGAAGAAAGCCTTTCACCTCATATCCAGGAAGTGATAGAAAAAAGGGGAAGGGCTCTCTCTGACCCACAGGCCTCTCTCTCTGAGGTAAGTCAATCATGCCTTCCATGCCTTGACTCCCCCAGCCTCATTCATCCTCACATCTCTCATGCTGGGCCCTCATCTCCGGCCCTCACCTCCCTCTGCTTTCCTGGGCCTACACGACCCACAGGCCTCTCTCCCACGTGTAGGCCTCTCTCTTGGGTAAGTCAGTCTCACCCTCCAAGCCTTGACTCCCCCAGCCTCATTCACACTCCCATCTCCCCAATCAGTCCTTCTTCCTAGCCAGGGTCTTGTCCCATTCTTTCTCTTGGAGCCCCAGACACCTGGGGAATCACTACTGCTTCCTGATCCTTTGCATCCAGACAAACTCAGCACCTTCTTGGGTCCCCAGGAGCACATTGGGCCTGGCCCCACCCTCACCTCCCTCTGCTTCCCTGGGCCTGCACAACCCTCCAGCCTCTTTCTTGGTCACAGGGGCTGACCTTCCTCTTCCTGATCCTTTGCATCTAGACCAACTCAGCTCCTCAGTGCAGTCCCCAGAAGTCCTTGGGGCGATTTCCCGGCCCCATCTTCCTTTGCATCTCTGGGTGACATGGCCACCAGCTATCCTAGACCAGAATCTTTCCTGGGCCCGGCTCCCAGGCCAGTCCAACCCCCAAATTCCTGAGGCCAAAATCTTTCCTGGAGGGATCCAGACCTTAGGAGAAAGCCTGAAAACATCGGATCCTCATCTGACTTGGGCCTCTGTGGAAACTCCTGAAGACAAAAAGCAATCTGGCCTCTCCAATATAAAATCAAAAGAGAGAACCTTAAGATTTAAAAAACCAGCTTTTCATACGCAAAAAGTAAACCACAAAGACACATAAAGTTCACAAAAAGTAGACCAAACTGGAAGGCTTGAGTCTCACACAAGAATCAAAAACTACAAAAGAAATTCACATGTCAAAATCACAGAAAAAAAAACAATAACATGAAAACCCAAAATAACATATCCCCATCAAATACCAATAGTCGACTAGAGGAGTACAATGAGAACCCCCTGGAGATAACGCAGGACATGGAACTCAAAACAACAATTATAAACATGATAAAAGAATTCAGTGAATTTAAAGAACACACAAAAAAATAAATCAAAGAACAGAAGGAAGATAGGGATAAACTTCTGAATGAATTCAGAAAAGAGCTAGAAATATTGACGACTACTCAGGCTGAAATGAAGAAGGAAGTGAAACACTCAGTAAGCCAATTAGAAATGACAGGAGAAAGCCTCACCAATAGGATGAATGAAATGGAAAACAGAGTATCAAGACTGGAAGACAAAGTGGACAAACTAGACCACTCAAACAAAGATTATGAAAAATTTAAGAAATCACAAGAATGGAAAATGCAGGAATTGTGTGAAACCACCAAAAGACCAAACTTGCAAATCATAGGCATACAGGAAGGAGAAGAATCCCAAGATAATGTCATGGACCAGATCTTCAACAGAATTGTGGAAGAAAATTTCCCCAAATTAAAGAAAGACATGCCCATACAAATACAAGAAGCATATAGAACACCAAACAGACAGGACCAAAAGAGAAACTCTCCACAGCATATCACAGTAAAAACACGACATGTACAAAACAAAGAGACAATTCTGAAAGCTGCAAAAGAGAAACAACAAATCACATATAAAGGAAAACCCATTCGGATTACAGCTGACTTTTCAGTGCAAACTGTAAAAGCCAGAAGAGCCTGGACCAAAGTATTCCCAGTTTTAAATGATCACACATGCCAACCCAGATTGCTATACCCAGCCAAAATGTCTATTGTAGTCGAAGGAGAAAGAAAAATCTTCCATGACGTAAAGGCTGAAGGAATTCATGTCCACACAAACCAGCCCTTCAGAGAGTTCTGGATGTAATACAAAGAGCTGAAGAAAGGAATGACTATACCCAAGGGGTTGCAGAAAGAAATTCAATGAAGGTACAACTATGGAAAAGTACAG
>NW_008358387.1:4800506-4801778 GCF_000622305.1 Nannospalax galili
CGTCACTATCAAGGACAGACACTATCGTAAAGTGAAAAGGTGGAAAAAAATATACGAAGCAAATGGTACTAAGAAAAAAGCAGGTGTAGCAATTCTTATATCTGACAGAATAGCCTTTAAACTAAAACTAATCAAAAGAGATAAAGAGGGCCACTTCATTCTGATCAAAGAAACAATAAAGCAAGAATATACTACAATCATGAACATATATTCACCAAACTTGGTGCACCCAACTTCATAAAAACAATACTACAGGAATTTAAGGCCAAGATTAATTGCAACTCATTAATAGTAGGGGACTTCAATAGACTTAACAGACATCTACCGAGTATTCCACCCAAGCACCAAAGGACATACTTTCTACTCAGCACCCCATGGAAACTTCTCCAAAATCAACCATATACTGCAGCACAAAACAAAACTCAAAAAATACAAGAAGACTGAAATAATTCCATGTATTCTATCCAACCACAATGCAATAAAGCTTACAATCAACACCATAAGAAGATCTAATCACTACATGAACACATAGAGATTAAACAGCACACTCCTGAATGATGAATGGGTCAAAGAAGAAATTAAGAAAGAAGTAAAAGTATTCCTGGAACTAAATGAAAAGGACAATACAACACACTGAAAGTGATCTTTAGAGGGAAGTTTATAGCTCTAAGTGCCTATATCAAAAAATCAGAAAGATCAAAAATAAATGAGTTAACATTGCAACTCAAGACACCTGAAAAGCAACAACAAATGAAACCCAAACCCAGCGGAAGAGAAGAAATAATAAAAATCAGGGCAGAAATTAATGAAATTGAAACAAAGAAAATAATAAAAAGAATCAACAAATTCAAGAGCTGGTTCTTTGAAAAGATAAGCAAATTTGACAGAACGCTAGCCCAGTTAACCAAAAGAAAGAAAGAGCACCACCAAATTAACAAAATCAGAGATTAAAGGGAAACATCACAACAGGCATCAGAAAGATATAGAACATTATAAGGAAATACTTTAAAAACCTATATGCTATTAAATTTGAAAACCTAAAAGAAATGGATGCATATCTAAAGGCATGGGAACCACCAAAACTAAACCAAGAAGAGATTAACAGCTTAAACAGACCCATAACAGAGGAAGAAATTGAAATAGTAATACAAAACCTCCCAACTAAAAAAGTCCCAGGACCAGACGGATTTACAGCAGAATTCTATCAGACATTTAAAGACAATTTATATCCAATACTACTTAATTTATTCAAAAAGATAGAAATGGAGGGAG
>NW_008358387.1:4802006-4805643 GCF_000622305.1 Nannospalax galili
AAAGTCAATAAACGTCATAAATCATATAAATGGGCTCAAAGACAAGACATCATACAAATGGGCTCAAAGACATCTCAATAGATGCAGAGAAGGCCTTGGACAAATTCAACACGCTTTTATGTTCAAACTCCTAGAGAGAATTGGACGGGAGGGAACATACCTCAACATAATTAAAGCCATATATAACAAACCCACAGCCAACATCATTCTAAATGGAGAAAAACTAGAAGAATGGAGAAAAACTGGAAGTATTTTCATACAAACCAGGAATTAGACAAGGCTATTCACTATCTCCAATCCCTTTATAATATAGCGCTTGAAGTTCTTGCTTGAGCAGTAAGACAAGAGAAGGAAATGAGTAATAATTGGAAAGGAATATAACAAATTATCCCTTTTTGCAGATGATATGATATCTAAGAGATGCCAAAAATTCCACCAGAAAACCCAGAGAAATTATTAACACATTCAATTACGTGGCAGATTGCAAAATTAACCTACAAAAGTCTGTAGCCTTTCTATATACCAATAACAAGCAATCAGAGAAAGAGCACATGGAAATACTCCCCTTCACAATAGCTGCAATATATCTTGGAATAAACCTGACCAAAGACATTAAAGAGCTCTACAATGAAAATTTTAAATCTTTAAAGAAACAGATTGAGGAAGACATCAGAAGATGGAAGGACCTCCCATGCTCATGGATTGGAAGAATTAATATTGTGAAAATGACCATCCTACCAAAAGGTATTTATAGATTCAATGCAATGCCAATCAAAATCCCCATGACATTTTTCACAGACTTGGAAGAAACCATCCTAAATTCATATGGAAGCAGAAAAGACCCTGGATAACCAAAGCAACCCCAAGCACTAAGAACAATGCTGGGGGGATTACTATACCAGATTTTAAGCTGTATTACAGATCTATAGTCATAAAAACAACATGGTACTGGCACAAAAATAGACCCATAGATCAATGGAACAAAATTCAAGACCCAAATATGATTACATGCTATTTCAGCCACCTGATATTTGACAAAGGGGCCAAGAATATTCACTGGAGGAAAGACAGCATGTTCAGCAAATGGTGCTGGCAAAACTGGATCTCCACCTGTAGAAGAATGAAACTAAACCCTTATCTTTCACCCTGCACAAAAGCCAATGCCAAATGGATCAAAGACCTCAATATAAGTCCTGAAATTCTGAAACTGTTAGAAGAAAACATTGGGAAAAACCTACAAGATATAGGTGTACAAAAGGATTTTCTAAACCAGACATCAATTATGCAGGAAACAAGAGCAAGAATTAACAAATGGAGCCCCATTAAACTAAAAAGCTTCTGTACATCAAAGGAGTCAACCAGGGAAACAAACAGAAAACCCACAGAATGGGAAAAAATGTTTACCAGTGACGCATCCAATAGAGGTTTAATATCCAAAGTATATAACGAACTCAAAAAACAGAGAATCAAGACAAGAAGTAAACCAATTAAAAGATGGGCTAAGGACCTGGACAGAGTTCTCAAAAGAAGAAGTAAAGAGGGCTATGAAACATCTTAAAAGATGTTCAACCTCACTAATAATTAGGGAAATGCAAATTAAAACCACTTTAAGATTTCATCTTACCCCAGTCAGACTGGCTAAGATCAAGAAAACAAATGATACCAAATGTTGGAGAGGATGTGGGGAAATAGGGACGCTCGTCCACTGCTGGTGGGGCTGCAACCTTGTTCAACCCCTATGGAAAGCAATGTGGAGAACTCTTAAAAAACTACAAATGAACATACCATTTGACCCAGTTATACCACTCCTTGGTATATACCCAAAGAATGCATCCTATTGCAGAGACACTTGGACATTCAAGTTTGTAGCTACTCTTTTCACAATAGCTAAGAGATGGAAGCAACCTAAGTGTCCTTCAATTGAGGAGTGGATAATGAAAATATAGTTCATTTATACAATGGAATTTTACTCAGCAGTAAAGAATGATGAAATCATGAAATTTGCAGGTAAATCAATGGAACTAGAAACTGTTATACTAAGTGAAGTAACACAGACTCAGAAAAAAATTGACATATGTTCTCCCTCATATGTGGATCCTAGAACCAAACCCTGATAAGTGAGTGTGTATACAGACATAACTACAGGAATCAGGATAATGAAAAGGAAACAGGGAGGTAAAGGAAAAGAAAGAACCTGATAGAGAAGAACAGTAGGAAACAGGCCTTAATAAGGGAGAGATGGATAAAAATTGGGTTTTTGAAGGGAGTGGGGAGGGAAGGGTATACAAGGACCCTAGGGGATAAAGGGAAAGAAGGAGCTCAAGAGAAGTAGGACCATAGGAAAAGGGTATTATTAAGGGAGAAAGGGGGAAAATGGGGGCACCTTAAGTGGGAAAACCATGATGGAGGGGCGAGACAATGCAGGAGATAAATAATGCCTAGCTAGTTTTGAAAACCAGAGAGAACCATATTACTCCTACACCTGCTGATAAATTATACATACAACTAGATCAAAGATTATAATATATATCCAGGCAAGGTTTATCTGAGAGTGTTTGGTCTTTGCCCAAGTTTTATCTACATGGCACATAGTAATTTAAAGTACCAGGCTGGTGGAACTAACCTTCTTGGATTTTTGACATACTTTGAGGCCTATAATAATTGTTCAGAGGGACATAAAGGATAATTTTTGCTCCTTGCCATCCTAGGTCGACTAGTTCCAGGGGACTATAAGCATCTCTCAAAATGTCCTGTAATTGTGGTGGGTCACCTGTCCTGTTTATCAAGGAGGCTAAGGAGACCCCACCAGATGGACTTGAACCAGTGTCCAGTCTAAAAAGAGGAGGGTCAACACAGAGGAATCATTTCCTCCATGCTTCCAAGCGAAGCCAACCATGTTCAAGCAGGACCTTTGACTTATCTTCACAAAGGCAGAACTGGTAAAAGAAAGGAGCCAGGGGCTCCTCCCAAGCTCATGTGACCCCTGAGGAACATATGACCTTAAGAGTAAAATGACCTCAAATGACCTTAAGAGTAAAAGTAAATTGGTTTATCTGGGCCAACTGTATGGCCTTAAACACCCAAAGGGAAAGTATAACCAAAGATTAAAGGAATCAATATAATTCTTTGAGTCCTTGTATATAGCTAAAGGCTACATAACAAGAAACAATGCCAGACAGGAGATACCTTCCTTTGAGTTGCTGGCCAGGGTGGCCCAAGAGAATCCCAGATAGTAACCCAGATAGAACCGGATAAATGAACAGTAGATCCCAATGTTATCTAAAGGAATATTGACAACTGATTGCTGATAGATGAGGAAGAGCTGATCTTCCTAAAATAAGGAACTCTAGATAGGCTGACTAGGAGCAAGTAGTGGGGAATGGCTGGGGTGCTGACAACACAGCGGACATTTCTGGGATTTGGGTGTATAGTTGAATAAGAGGGTTTGGGATGTTCTGTGTGATAGATACACACACACACAAAATAAATCAACAAATTTTGAAAAATGTATTATATTTGAGGAGGAAACATGGAAATTTATGTCATGCTAATTAGTAGTGGTGATAAACATTACCATTGAAATCTGCCTGATGACTTTATAGACATACACAGGTGCCAAGGATCCAAGTGCAACCGA